>NW_017189516.1:9802824-10099124 GCF_001704415.2 Capra hircus | reverse complement strand
TAAGGCAGAGCCTGGCCTACCTCGTTTGTAAACGTGTTATCAAATGAGAATGCAGGACTTCTTCAAAAATGGAGACTTTGGAGCTGGTTGCAGTGGAGCATTAAACCAAGCATGGCTCTTCGAAGCCCTGGGTATGATATAGGCTGCATGTCTAGGAATAGATGAGATTTTATTCTGTGAGGGATGAGAAGCCCTCAGAGGGTTTTTCTCAGAGGAGCAAACATGATCAGATGAACAGTCTAAGAGAGGTCATCGTTCATGGAAGACAGAGTTTGAGGCAGGATGAGCAGGCAGGGAGACACGAGGGTGCTGCAGGTGTACTCACAGTGTGGGGGTGCACACAGTGTGCACTCACATGTTTCTTAGCGATTGACACCCATGCACGGAAGGAAGAGCAAGCAGATTGGGCAGGGGAAGAAGTTGAAGTGCAATGCAGGCTCCAGAGCTTTCTGGAGCCTTGGGCGAGTGATGGTAGGGCAGGGTTTGGTACCCACTCCCTCCTTCACCCACCCACGGCCCTGGGATCAGCCTGACCAGGTGAGGAAGCTCTCACAGCTGAGACCAGGCCAAGGGCAAGCCCAAAGGGGCGGCAGCTTGGGGGTGGCCTGCAGACTGCACTCCTTCTGTGGATCTGCATGGTCATCCCCTTGACTGCTGTGGGGGTAGTGCAGAGTCTAAGCAGGGGACACTTTGTGGTTGGCCTAGGTGCCATCAGGGGGAGGGCATGTGGTGCTGGTGGACCGCTGGAGATTCAGGATTCTGACTTCTGTATTTTTTTCCATGTTGAGGCATTTCGGCTTTGAGGGTTCAAGGCTAGAGACAGAGATCTGGTAGTCTTCTCAGTACGGATGTCTGAAGAGGCCAGCGAGCAAGTGAGGGTCCCTTAGATATGAGTATGGACAATTTCCCTCCCATTATCTGGCCCTATGATGAGGAGAGAGAGTCAGCAAAGGAGACAAAGAGGAGCAAGGCAGGAGAAGAAAGACAATCAGGTGGATCTGTCCAGATTATTGGTAGTAAGCAACAGAGACCAAGTCTAGCTGATTCATGCAGAACAGGACTGGATTAAACAGCTCCTGGAAGATGGAAGGTGGTAATGTATGTACAGTATGAATATACCTAATACCATGGAATTGTACACTTAAATGGGGGCTTCCGTGGTGGCTCAGATGGTAAAGCATCTGCCTGCAATGCAGGAGACCCGGGTTTGATCCCTGGGTCAGGAAGATCCCCTGGAGAAGGAAATGGTCAGCCACTTCAGTACTCTTGCCTGAAAAATTCCATGGACAGAGGAGCCTGGTGGGCTATAGACCACGGGGTCGCAAAGAGTTGGGCATGACTGAGCAACTTCTCTTTCTTTCTTTACACTTCAACGGTAATTTTTTTCCAAGTGTATTTTACCCCAGTAACAAAAACTGGGGAGAATGAAAGCCTATTAGGTGGGCCAGAGGGCTGGAGAAACAGGTTTGAATCTAGTTAGCTGGGAACAATATTCCAAATTCTGCTGCCAAGGTGGTTCAGGGCAGCTAGCACTGTGTCTGCCACCGTGGCCAGGGAGCTGGCCCTGCTCCCTTGGGGAGGGGGGGTCTGATGAGCCAGCCAGCAACACATGGCCATACCTCCGTGCAGGGCTTAGGGCATTTCTGTCTGCCAAGGGCCACATAGGAAGCATTTTCTGCTTTACAGGAGGCACTTAACTTGCCAGTGAAGTGGGAGAGTAGCCTCGGACAATGCATACAGGAAGGAGGAGGGCAGGGTTGCAAGAAAATTTTCTTTGCAAAAAAAGGCAGTGGGCCAGATTTGACCTTCAGATGTAGTGTACCCACCGCAGTTCAAGCTGAAAAGGCAACTATGAAAAAGAAGCATTAGAGCATTTTCAGTGACTCCAGTCAGAGTCTCTCATCAAGTTCCTAAGATGAGGTGGCTCAGATGTGAAGTAAGAAAACCAAACGAAGCCAGTGACTGCACCAGGAGAGGGTGCCGGTGGGACCCCTGAAGAGACGCAGGAAGGGGATTCCAGGAGAGAACAAGCCTGTTGGGAGAAATCTCCACTGGCCCAGGTAGGCAAACATCTACTAGGGGCAGAAGAAAACTGGGAGGTGGGAAAGGGGAATATTCAGTAAAGTCATGAAAAGCTTAGGCAAAGAGGGAACAGAGAACTGGGCAGGAGCTAAGGTGGGAGTGCTCGGTGAAGCTGGGAAACTGGAAAACACGTTTGTACAGTGATGGGCAGGATTCATAAAAGGAGGGAAAACTGACAGATTCCAGGAAGTCTTTGTCACCAGGGGAGCTGTGTGTTAGTGCTCCAAGGGTGGGGCAGTCTCTAGGGACCAGACGAAGTACAGGCTGTGACCTTGGTAGTGGGTAGCTAAGGTCACTGGAGGCGAGATGATCAAAAGTTGAGAGCCAAGCACCAGGAGGGCCCTCTGTTACTGTCAGTCAGTCATGTCCAACTCTTTGCGGCCCTGTGGACTATAGCCTGCCAGGCTCCTCTGTCCATGGAATTCTCCAGGGCTAGATATACATTTTGTTGACATGTACCTCTATGGGATCGTCCCAGGTGGCACTAGTGGTAAAGAAGCCACCTGCCAATGCAGGAGACATAATGAGATGCAGGTTTGACCCCTGGGTGGGAAAGAGCCCCTGGAGGAGGGTATCATGGCAGCCCACTCCAGTGTTGTTTCCTGGAGAATCCCATGGACAGAGGAGCCTTGTGGGCTACAGTCCATGGGTTTGCAAAGAGGCAGACACAACTGAAGCAACGTAGCACACATGCACATACCTCTAAGGAGCCATGTTCATAATTAGCACATATATGAGCTTTGATGTCATTATCTCCTACTTTGCTGCCTCTTTGATCACAGGTGTAGTATGTTTCTTATTTAATACAGCAAATTTTAATATTTTTTCTATATTGTATTCACTGGCATAAAATTATTATTATTCATCTGTATAAGAACAGACAACCAAAAATCATAATAAACTATAGAAAAATTGTTGTAATTTTACCATTTCTTTGTAGGTTGTAATAGTCTCCCACTCAGTGTTTGCTGGGATAGTTGATGCCCAGTAAAAAGAGCAAATGGTTTAAGCCCCGTCCCTTTTGCAAGTAATGTGCCAATCACCCTTTTGGGGTGTAATTTTAGGCAAGCCGCATATGTTTTTCAAGCCCTGCTTCCCTTAAGAAAGTAACAAAATAGTAGTACATGCCTCACAGAAGAGATAATCCATGTAAAGCTCTCTGCCTAGCACATAGTAAGCACTCAAATGTTAGCTGCTATTTTTGCTTCTATAATTGTCATTAATAATGCCATTATACTGCTTCATTTTTCTGAAACAAGTATAGACTTAAATTTTTGGAATTTTAGAGAAGTCATATGAGATTTTGATCCTTAGAAGATTTAGCTTGACATATGACAGATCAGTAGAAGACTAAAAACATTTAGAGAGCAGAGGCAATAATCTCAGCTAGACTGCAGAAGAGATGAGTATTTGAGGCTTTAACTCCCCTAGAGATCAGTTATAATCAAGAAGAGATTATATAATAATATTTAATTAAACACTGATAATCACATCCCATGATGCTGTCATGCATTTGACTACAAACTATTACTCTAACACTCAAGGATTCCCCCCCTAAATAATACATACAACTTTAAAGGAATTGTCTACCTTATAGCCAGCTGTGACACCAGTGTAGTAGTAATTTTTAAAAATGAAGGTATGTTTCTAGTATTCTTTTACTAATACAAACTACAAAATAAATACATGTTAATAGACCGATCATTTTTTTAAAAAAAAACAGTGCTGCTTTGTATCCTACTTTCACCTTATAACAAAAAAAACTAAGGAGCCAAAGTCAACCAGCATTTTAGGGGAAACATTTGGATTAAAGAGATCATGATACCAATGATGTCCCTAAATGGCAACCTCCCTACTCTAGCAAGCTGTCTTACAAATCACTACAAATGGAAACATCAACAACTTACTGGCACAGTTGAGGGTGGAATGTGAAATTCCATTGGAAGTGAAGGGTGGGGATTGGGGGCAAACTTCCAGAAATGTCTCCTTTTGAAGCACTAGAAATACCTACCACTGTGGGTTTCCCTGTAGCTCAAGTGGTAAAGAATCTGCCTGCAGTGCAGGAGAGCCGGGTTCGATCCCTGGGTTGGGAAGATCCCCTAGAGAAGGAAATGGCAACCCACTCCAGTATCCTTGCCTGGAAAATCCCATGGACAGAGGAGCCTGGTGGGCTGCAGTCCATGGGGTCTCAAAGAGTCGGGCACAACCAAGTGACTAGCACTAACACTATGGATCATGGAAATTCTGAAATTGAAAATGCCAGGTTTGCATCTAGTAAATGTGAATTAAGTGGTATAACCTCTTTGGATTTATATACAAGTTAAAAGATACATCTGTTCTCTCTAGGTTATGTGCTTCTTACTAGCCTATGTGGGCAGGGATTGTGTCAGTATATCTTTATCACTGTATCCCCAGTACCTGGCATAATACCTAGCATATAGCATGTATTCAATAAAAGTGTGACAATGAACAAATACATTTTTGTCCTAAGCTAAGGCAATGGTTGACATGCCTTGAACTAACCTGCATCAGAATCGCCTGACAGCTTGATAAAAATGCAGATTCCTGGCTTATCCAAGACTGACTGAATCAGGGACTTCCTGGTGGTCCAGAGGTTAAGACTTTGTACTTCCTCTGTAGGGGTACAGGTTCAATCCCTGGTGGGTAAACTATGCTTCCACCTGCCATGTGGCACATCTCTCCCCAACTCCACCACCACCACAAAAAAGCCAATGGTCAGACTTCCCTGGTAATACAGTGGATAAGAATCTGCCTTGCAATGCAGGCGGCACTGGTTGGATCCCTGGTCAGGAAGATTACACATGCCTCAGGCAGCTAGGCCCATGCACTCTAGGGCCCACGAGCCACAACTACTGAAGCCTGTGTGCCTATGGCCTGTGCTCTGCAACAAGAGAAGCCACTGCAATGAGAAGCCCGTGCACCACAACTAGAGAAAAGCCCACAGGCAGGCAGTGGCTAGTGCAACCAAAAATAAATACTTTTTTTTTTAAGCCAATGGTCAAGACTTACTAAATCAATTTCTGGGTGTTGGACCTGTATTTTTAACAAGGTCCACTGCTATTGTGAGTACAAGGTATATAGGAGTATGATTCACCTAGTTATTATCAGCTAAACTTTTGATTTAAGAATAATAAAGAACAGTAACAAATGTTTATTGAGTGTTTTTTATGCCAAGTACTATTTTTTTACATAGAAAAAAATTTGACTTTTATTATTGCTTCCAATGTCAATTAAACATGGAAATTTTGAAAATAGATTGAGCACAATTTTTACGTAAATCATCAAAAACAAAGGCATTTTAATCTGATGGCTGGCATTTTTAAAAGGCATTCCTTCCCCTCCTACCGACTAAGGAAAAAGTCCTTCCACTACTAGATCAGGGGCAGTGTCTCTGAACTTGCGACATTTGCCCTTAATTTAGTTAAAAGTGAGAACAAATTAATTCACGGTTCCTTAATTCCAAACAAAGATGTGAAGCAGGCTGGTGACTATTTAATGCCTAGATCTAGGTTGGAATTTTTTAAAATTAGGCAGAAGGTGGGTGTGTGTTCATCTAATCTGTCTTAAAGAGCCTGAGTTATTCCCAGCTTTCAGAAATTATGAAAGAAGCTAGTGAAAACACAGTTTAAACCCTCTATTCATAGGATAAGAGGAGGGAGGGAGGAAGCTGACTTTTATTCACTTCCCCAAAATGTATTCTGTACCTATTATGTGCCAGGCACTGTTCAACATCCTGGGGTTACAGCAACACATAAAGCAGACAAAAAGCCCTGCTCTTATGAAGCTTCCATTGCAGTGTGAGTGGGGAGAGAGAGATGATAAAGAAGGTATTAATAAAGACATATGGAGAAGGAAATGGCAACCCACTCCAGTATTCCTGCCTGGAGAATCCCATGGACAGAGGAGCCTGGCAGGCTACAGTCCATGGGGTTGCAAGAGTTGGACATGACTTAGCATCTAAACCACCACCAATAAATACATAAAATGTAAAGTATGACAGTGATCAATGCTATGAGAAGAAAAATAGGTACATGGTTCTGAAATGAATGTATGTCAGAGTTTTTATTTATTTTCTATTGAAGTATAGTTGATTTACAATATTAGTTTCAGGTGCACAAGGTAGTGATTGAGAGATATATATACACACACACACACATACGTATACGTATTCCTTTTCAGATTTTTTTCCCTTGTAGGATAGATTATTATAAAATATTGAGTATAGTTCCCTGTGATATACAGTAGATCCTTGTTGGTTACCTATTTTGTATATAGATATCTATATATGTTAGACCCAGTCTCCTAATTTATCCCTTCCCTGGTCCCCCTTTCCACTTTGGTAAACATAAGTTTGTGTTTTAAGTCTTTGAGTCTCCTTCTGTTTTGTAAATAAGTTCATTTGTATCATTTTTTTTTTTTTTTAGATTCCACAAATAAGTGGTATATATATGTCTTTCTCTGCCTGGCTTAGTTCACTTAGTATAATCTTTAGCTCCTTCCATGTTGCTGCAAATGGCATTACTTCATTCTTTTTATGGCTGAATAATATTCTTGTGTGTGTGTGTGTGTGTGTGTGTGTGACATCTTTATCCATTCATCTGTCAGTGAATGGTTAGGTTGCTTCCATGTCTTGGCTGTTGTGAACAGTGCTACAGTGAACATTAGGGTGTGTGTATCTTTTCGAATTATGGTTTTCTCTCCAGGAGTGGAATTGCAGGATCATATAAGAGCTCCATTTCTAGTTTTTTAAGGAGTATCCATACTGTTCTTCATAGGAACTCTACCAGTTTACATTCCCATCAACAGTATAGGAGAGTTTCTTTTTTCCCACATCCTCTCCAGCATTTATTGTTTGTGGATTATTTGATGATAGCCATTCTGACCAGTGTTAGGTGATACCTCATTGTAATTTTGATTTGCATTTTTCTAGTAATTAGCAGTGTTGAGCATCTTTTCATGTGCTTTTTGGCTATCTGTATGTCTTCTTTGGAGAAATGTTTATTTAGAACTTTTGCTTATTTTTTGATTGAGTTGTTTGTTTTTTGATGTTAAGCTATATAAGCTGTTTGTATATTTTGGAGATTAATACCTTGTTGGTTGCATCATTTGCAAGTATTTTCTCCCTGTCTGTATGTTGTCTTCATTTTGTTTATGGTTTCCTTTGCTGTGCAAAAGCTTCTAAGTTTAATTAGGTCCCATTTGTTTCATTCTTATTTCCATTGCTCTCAGAGACAAATCCAAAAAGATGTTGCTCTGATTTCTGTCAAAGAGTGTCCTGTCTGTATTTACCTCTAGGAGTTTTATAGCATCTGGTCTTAACATTTAAGCCATTAATCCATTTTGAGCGCATTGTGCATGGTGTTGGAGAATGTTCTAATTTCATTCTTTAAACACATAGTTGTACAGTTTCCCCAGCAGCAAGGTACTGTATTAAGGGCTTTACTAGCATTGAATTCTTATAGCCATCTTACAAAGCTGGTAGAGTTTATTTCTGTTTATAGGTGATGAAATTATGACAGAGAGAAGTGGTTTCACCTGCATTTGATCTCAGTGTAGTAACTGTAGACCCCATACCCTTTAACTACCACACTCTGCTGTGCTACATATGTTACATAAGTAACTTGTGAAAATATAGTGAATTGGGGCACTCTACATTGATAGGACATCACACTTCTTTTATCCTTCTTTTTTATATCTAGCTTTTTCCCATTGAGATATGATTGATATATAAATTTATGTTAGTTTCAGATGTACAACATAATGATTTGATATATGTGTATATTGCAGAATGATCACTGCAATAAGTCTAGTTAACATCCATTATCGCACATAGTTAGATTTTTTAAAGAGAAGTTTTAAGATCTTCTCTCCTAGCAACTTTCAAATATACAATACAGTATTATTAACTATGTCCTTTTATAAACTTCATGAGGTTCTAACAGCAAGTATAGTGGAGTGGTTTGCCATTCCCTTCTCCACTGGATCACATTTTGCTAGAACTCTCCACTATGACTCGTCCATCTCGGGTGGCCCTACACTATTCAGTTCAGTTGCTCAGTCGTGTCCGACTCTTGCGACCCCATGAACCGCAGCACGTCAGGCCTCCCTGTCCATCACAAACTGCTGGACTCTACCCAGACCCATGTCCATTGAGTCAGTGATGCTATCCAACCATCTCATCCTCTGTCGTCCCCTATTCCTGCTGCCCTCAATCTTTCCCGGCATCAGGGTCTTTTCAAATGAGTAAACTCTTCCCATCAGGTGGCCAAAGTATTGGAGCTTCAGCTTCAGCATCAATCCTTCCAATGAACACTGAGGACTGATTTCCTTTAGGATGGACTGGTTGGATCTCCTTGAAGTCCAAGGGACTCCAACACCACATTCAAAAGCATCAATTCTTCAGCGCTCAGCTTTCTTTATAGTCCAACTCTCACATCTATACATGACTACTGGAAAACCATAGCCTTGACTAGACAGACCTTTGTTGGCAGAGTGATGTCTTTCCTTTTGTATATGCTCTCTAGGTTGGTCATAACTTTCCTTCCAAGGAGTAAGTGTCTTTTAATTTCATGGCTGCAGTCACCATCTGCAGTGACTTTGGAGCCCCCCAAAAATAAAGACAGCCGCTGTTTCCACTGTTTCCGAATCTATTTGCCAAGAAGTGATGGGACAGATGCCATGATCTTCGTTTTCTGAATGTTGAGCTTTAAGCCAACTTTTTCACTCTCCTCTTTCACTTTCATCAAGAGGCTCTTTAGTTCTTCTTCACTTTCTGCTATAAGAGTGGTGTCATCTGCATATCTGAGGTTATTGATATTTCTCCCAGCAATCTTGATTCCAGCTTGTGCTTCCTCCAGCCCAGCGTTTCTCATGATGTACTCTGCATATAAGTTAAATAAGCAGGGTGACAGTATACAGCCTTGACATAGTCCTTTTCCGATTTGGAACCAGTCTGTGGTTCCATGTCCAGTTCTAACTGTTACTTCCTGACCTGCATACAAGTTTCTCAAGAGGCAGGTCAGGTGGTCTGGTATTCTCATCACTTGAATTTTCCACAGTTTATTGTGATCCACACAGTCAAAGGCTTTGACATAAGTCAATAAAACAGAAATAGATGTTTTTCTGGAACTCTCACACCATCGTAATTATCTGGGTCGTGAAGATCTTTCTTGTACAGTTCTTCCGTGTATTCTTGCCACCTCTTCTTAATATCTTCTGCTTCTGTTCAGTCCATACAATTTCTGTCCTTTATGTCATTTCATGCCCATCTTTGCATAAAATGTTCCCTTGGTGTCTCTAATTTTCTTGAAGAGATCTCTAGTCTTTCCCATTCTGTTCTTTTCCTCTATTTCTTTACATTGATGTCTGAGGAAGGCTTTCTTATCTCTCCTTACTATTCTTTGGAACTCTGCATTCAGATGCTTATATCTTTCCTTTTCTCCTTTGCTTTTCACTTCTCTTCTTTTCACAGCTATTTTTAAGGCCTCCTCAGACAGCCATTTTGCTTTTTGGCATTTCTTTTTCTTGGGGATGGTCTTTTTCTTTTTCTTTTTTTTTTTTTAATTTTTTTACTTTACAATACTGTATTGGTTTTGCCATACATTGACATGAATCCACCACAGAAAGGGAAGAGGAATTAAAGAGCCTCTTGATTAGGTTGAAGGAGGAAAGTGAAAGAGCTGGCTTAAAACTAAGTATTAAAAAAACTAAGATCATGGCATCTGGCCCCATTACTTCATGGCAAGTAGAAGGGGAAAGGTGGAAGTAGTGACGTATTTCCTCTTCTTGGGCTCTAAAATCACTGCAAATGGTGACAGCAGCCATGAAATCAGAAGATGATTGCTTCTTGGCAGGAAAAGCATGACAAACCTAGACAGTATGTTGAAAAGCAGAGACATTGTTCTGCCAGCAAATGTTGGCATAGTCAAGGAAGGTTATGGTTTTCTCAGTGGTCACGTATGGTTGTGAGAGCTGGGCCATAAAGAAGGCAGAATGCCAAAGAATCGACGCCTTCGAAGTGTGGTGCTGGAGAAGACTCCTGAGAGTCCCTGAGACAGCAAGGAGATCACACTAGTCAATCTTAAGAGAAATCAACCATGAATACTCAGTGGAAAGAGTGATGCTCAACCTGATGCTCCAGTATTTTGGTAATCTGATGTGAATAGCTGACTCCTTGGAAAAGTTCCTGATGCTGGGAAAGATTGAAGATAGAAGAAGAAGAGGACGTCAGAGGATGAGATGGCTGGATGGCATCACTGATCAATGGACATGAACTTGGGGAAACTTTGGGAGATGGCGAGGACAGGGAGGCCTGGCGTGCTGCAGTCCATGGGGTTGCAAAGATTCGGACACAACTGGGCCACTGAACAACAGCAGCAACATTATTAACTGTGGCCAATACACTGTACAGTATATCACCAGAACTTACTCAACAGCTTATAACTGTAAATGTGTACCCTTTGGCAAACATCTCTCCATTTCACATACACTTCAGCTTCTTGTAGCCATCATTCTACTCTGTTTCTATAATTACAGCTTTTTTATATTCCACGTAAAGTGAGGTTGTACAATATTTTTCTTTCTCAGTTAGCATATTTTTATAGCATATTTCACTTAGCATAATGACTTCACCACCCGTCCATGTTGTTACAAATGGCAGGATTTTCTTTTTTTTTGTTCAGCAATATTCAATTGTGTGCACCATTATATATACCCATTTTTTTAATTCATTCATCCATGGATTATACTTAGGTTGTTTCCATGTCTTGGCTGTTATAAGCAATGCTGCATTAAAGTTGGATTTGCAAATATCTTTTTGAGTTAGTATTTTAGTTTTCTTTGGATAAATACCCAGGAGTGAAATTGCTGGATCGTATATATGGTAGTTTTATTTTTAATTTTTTCAGGACACTCCATACTG
Organism: Capra hircus; assembly: GCF_001704415.2. Taxonomy (NCBI): domain Eukaryota; kingdom Metazoa; phylum Chordata; class Mammalia; order Artiodactyla; family Bovidae; genus Capra; species Capra hircus. Next base: position 10,088,101 of record NW_017189516.1, on the reverse strand, counting down.
TTATCCATAGTGGTTGCACCAATTTACTTCCCACCAACAGTGCACAAGGGTTCCCTTTTCTCTACTTCATCACCTTTCTTCTTAATACTGTGAATTTATGGAAAGGCATTTGCAGTGTTATAGAGGTGTGTAAGAAGCACAAGCTGGAATCAAGATTGCCCGGAGAAATATCAATAACCTCAGATATGCAGATGACACCACCCTTATGGCAGAAAGTGAAGAGGAACTAAAAAGCCTCCTGATGAAAGTGAAAGAGGCGAGTGAAAAAGTTGGCTTAAAGCTCAACATTCAGAAAACGAACATCATGGCATCTGGCCCCATCACTTCATGGGAAATAGATGGGAAAATAGTGAAAACAGTGTCAGACTTTAATTTTTTGGGCTCCAAAATCACTGCAGGTGATGAGTGCAGCTATGAAATTAAAAGACGTTTACTCCTTGGAAGGAAAGTTATAACCAACCTAGACAGCATATTGAGAAGCAGAGACATTACTTTGCCAACAAAGGTCCATCTAGTCAAGGCTATGGTTTTTCCTGTGGTCATGTATGGATGTGAGAGTTGGACTGTGAAGAAAGCTGAGTGCGGAAAAATTGATGCTTTTGAACTGTGGCGTTGGAGAAGACTCTTGTGAGTCCCTTGGACTGCAAGGAGATCCAACCAATCTATTCTGAAGGAGATCAGCCCTGGGTGTTCTTTGGAAGGACTGATGTTGAAGCTGAACCTCCAGTACTTCGGCCACCTCATGCGAAGAGTTGACTCATTGGAAAAGACTCTGATGCTGGGAGGGATTGGGGGCAGGAGAAGGGGTCGACAGAGGATGAGATGGCTGGATGGCATCACGGACTCGATGGACGTGAGTTTGAGTGAACTCCGGGAGATGGTGACGGACAGGGAGGCCTGGCATGCTGCGATTCATGGGGTCGCAAAGAGTTGGACACGACTGAGCGACTGAACTGAACTGAACTAAGAGGTGTGTAATAGTGGAGAGTATAGATTTTATCTTTTAGTTACTGCAAAATCCTAAAGTGGCACAGCTAATTCCAATCCTCCTTTATTATCTTTGATGCTGAATATATTGATCTTCAGTACTGAGTCACTATAACATGGTGGTTAAGGTCAAGAGCTCTCAGGCAAGACTGAGGTTTGAATCTTGACCATATCAAGTTACTTGACTTCTCTGTGCCTCATTTTCTTGATCTGTCATTCTGGGAAATTAGTATCCACTATAAAAAACTCATTCTCTCCATTTTTATTTGCATCTCCTTCTGAGACTGTTTCGGAGAAGGCAATGGCAACCCACTCCAGTACTCTTGCCTGGAAAATCCCATGGACGGAGGAGCCTGGCAGGCTGCAGTCCATGGGGTCACAAAGAGTCAGACACTACTGAGTGACTTCACTTTCTGAGACTGTTATTATACTTTCAGCTTCCATATCTTTTAGCTTTTCTTGTGCATTTCCTATTTCTTTATCCTTTCCTGCTATCTTCTGTGAAAGTGTCTCAGTATGATCTCCTAGCTAAGTTAGTCTTCTGCTGTACTTCTCCTTATACTTAAACTATCCATTGAGTTATTTATTTCAATGATTATTTTTTATCTGAAATACTTCATTTGACACTTTTAAGATATGTTTTATTTCAATTTTGTATTGCTAATATCTTCCCTTATCATGCTTACTCTGAATTATTTTTTTTAATAAATCTGCCTCAGGTGGCATATGATGCCCATTTTGTCACCCTCGTGATGTTGCACACACACGTGTATCTCTCTATATTCCTGGACTACATGTTTCATTTTACCTTCTGTAGTTTTTCCTGTAGGTTGATTGTCAGGAAGGGAACCAGCACCCCATGCTGAAATACGATCTTAGATCTCATCAGTAATAAGGGGGTTAAAAATAGCATGTACTTCATAGAGTTATTGTGACTAATTAGATAATTCATATGAAGTTCTTAGAACAGCGTCATCATGCATTTATGTATTCGGTTTAGGTTTTTCAAACATCTGTAGAGAGGTAACTTGGAGGAAACTTATTTGCTAAAATAGAGAGCTAACTAAGGCTAAAATGCGTACAGATCCGCCTTTCCAACTTTGGGCTGTCCCAGAATTCTGCCATATAGTCTGCTGTTTACCTTATTACAGAGAAAATATGTTTAGAAAGTTAATTAAAAATTATTCCTATTGTGAAATTTTCAAACCAGAAAAATGTAATGTATACCCATATACCCATCACCTAGATTTAATAGTTGTTAATATTTCACCACATCTGCCTCTATTTTTCTAAAATATTTTAAATTATAAGAATATATTTTGGTTGTAAATATTTTACTATAAATCTCTAAATTATGATCACAATACCATAAAATTAATCATTCTTAATTTCCTAGCATCATCAAATGCCACATCCATATTAATAGTCAGATTAACCAACTTGTCTTAAAAATGTTTGTTACAGTTTCTTTGTTCAAACCAGGATCCACTCAAGGCGTACTGCACTTGGTTGTGGTGTCTCTCTATATATTTCTTTAATTTAGTGCAGTCACCTTCCCTCCCTTTATTCTGGATTTATTTCCTAATGGTGAATTTGAAGTTCTAAATCTTATATATTCTGTAAACTGAAAATTAGATCCAAAAGTTTGATTAGATTCATGGCACATATTTTCTGGCAAGAATGTTTCATAGATGGTGTGTAAAATGAGATTAATATTCTTTAAAAAAAGATAAGGCAAGTTATGGGGAAAAGGAAGTAACGCATATCAAGTGCTTGTGCTATGTTCCTTTCAAAAACATAATCTCTTTTAATCCTTACAATAATCCTGTGAGTTTCAGGTGGTATTACCCCTTTGTAGTAAGGGAATTGGTTCTGAGAGATTACCCAGTTATTAAGGAGCAAAGTTAGAATTCCAAAAGAGGTTTCTTAGAAAACTAAAAATGGAACTACCAGATGACCCAGCAATTATACTTTTGGGTATATATCCCAAAAAATGAAAATAGTAATTCAAAAATTAGGTGCACCCCAGTGTTCATAGCAGCATTACTTACAATAGCCAAGATATGGAAGCATCCTAGGTGTTTATCAACAGATGAATGAATAAACAAGATGTGATAATTTATATATACAATGGAATACTGCTCAGCCATAAAAAATGAAATTTTGCCATTTGCAATAACATAGATAGGCTTGAAGGCTATTTTGCTTAGTGAAATAAGTCAGCCAGAGAAAGACAAATACTGTAGGATGTCACTTACATGTGGAATCTAAAAATATACCAGGCTAGTGAATATAACAGAAACAGACTCACAGATGTAGAAAATGAACTAGTGGTTACAAGTGAGGAGCTGGAAGGGAGGAGGAGCAAGATAAAGGTGGGGGTTAAGAGGTACAAACTATTATGTATAAAATAAGTTACAAGGATATATTGTATAAGTGAAAGTGAAGTCGCTCAGTCGTGTCCAACTCTTTGTGACCCCGTGGACTGTAGCCCTCCAGGCTCCTCCGTCCATGGGATTCTCCAGACGAGAATACTGGAGTGGGTTGCCATTTCCTTCTCCAGAGGATCTTCCCGACCCAGGGATCGAACCCAGGTCTCCCGCATTGCAGGCAGACACTTTAACCTCTGAGCCACCAGAGAAGCCATATATTGTATAGTGCAGGGAATATAGACAGTATTTTATCATTATAAATGGAGTATAACCTTTAAAAATTGTGAATCACTACGTTGCGCACTTGAAACATATGATATTGTATATCAGCTATACCACAATAATAATAATGAAATTAAAATTCTTTTAAAGAGAGAAGGGAAAAAATTCAACAAGGTACTTTAAATAAGCATAAGAAATTTTACTAACAATCATTTGCTCTTTGTGCTTCAGTCTCTGCTAAAACAAGAGCAATAAGTTGATTAGATCCTCACATAAATAAATTGCTTTGGCTTATTATGCTTTCTTTGTAGGTAATGAGAAGTATCCTTTAAGCATCAGCTAAAATTTATTTACATATGTATGTTCTTAGAACAGGTAATAACTTACTGGTCCTTCTATAATTATGACAGCCATATATCTAGAATTTTCTAGGACAATTCTGACATCAGATAATTTGTCTTGTCTATCTTGTCCAATGAATTTGTCATTAGAAAGACATGGTTAAGGTATAAAAACTACTCTCTGTGTATGGGAATACATTGTTAGTTTTTTTTAATTGAGAGTCTGCTTTAGACCTTTAGAAAAGGTATTGAATATAAGAGAAAGTGGTAAATAAAACCTGATAAGAGTCTTTTATTGATCCCAGTTAACTGACCAAGGAAAAAATATTAAAATCTTAGTTTCTCAGACACATTAGTCACATTTCAAGTGCTCAGAGGCTACATGTGCCATTGCCTTCTCTGACATGTGACTAGTGGCTACCAAATCAGACAGTGCAGACACAGCACATTCCATCATTGCCCAGAATGCTGTTGGAGCAGTACTCTAGACCCTGTGACCCTTTACTACTACATATAAAGCCTCCCAATTGAAAAAGTTATATAACTCTGTGTGTGTGTACACACACGAACAACACACACATACATGTTGTTTAGTTGCTAGGTCATGTCTGACTCTTTCGTGACCCCATGAACTGTAGCCCACCAGGCTCCTCTGTCCATGGTATTTTCCAGGCAAGAATACTGGAATGGGTTGCCATTTCCTTCTCTGGGGGATCTTGATGACCCAGGGATTGAACTCGTGTCTCCTGCATTGCAGGTAGATTCTTTACCACTATTCTGCAATTAAACTTTCCTCTAAAATTAAAAAGGCTGTCTTTTTCTTTTAATCAAATCAATTGATTCCTGCAAAATTATACTGATGTTTATACATAAAATTGTTGTAGAGAGAAACATGGTAAGCAAGGCTATATGTCTGCTCAGTTTCTTTTTTTTTTCATTTTCATTTAGAGGAGTTCAGAAGGATATAACTAACATGTTGAAATGACAGTGATTGTGAATTACTATAGATAACTTGAGTGCCACAGTATTTTAATACCCTAAAATATGTTATTGAGGTTGATTGGTTCAAATGTGTCTTGTAACACTTCCAGGAATAGGGACAGTGGAAAACTGAAACTGTAATACTTATAGGGGAATTAAGTAGGTGAATGTCTCTTCATTGACTGAGGTTTTCATGACTGAGCTTTTTGTATCAAATTTATTACTTTAGAACCTTAAAAGGAGTATAAATTGTGGGAGAGATTTGATCAAAATAAGATTCACTAGTTGATCTTATGCCATTTTTTAAACCATTTTAGCATTTTAATGTTTTCTTTCTTTAAATGTAATTTGAACTGCCAAAAAAACTACTTTCCCTCCTATTTTCATATGCTTTTTATAGCACGCCTATGGTTGAGTTAGAGGATGTAACACTGTTAGTAAACTAAAGAAATGATGTGAACTCCAGATTGTATAACATAAGAATTGAGTTCCAATTCAGGCTCTTCTTGGAAAGCTGCAACCTCTAGAAAGTCACTCAGTTCAGTTCAGTCACTCAGTCATGTCCGACTCATGAATCACAGCACGCCAGGCCTCCCTGGCCATCACCAACTCCCAGAGTTCACTCAGATTCACGTCCATCGAGTCAGTGATGCCATCCAGCCATCTCATCCTCTGTCGTCCCCTTCTCTTCCTGCTCCCAATCCCTCCCAGCATCAAAGTGTTTTCCAGTGAGTCAACTCTTCGCATGAGGTGGCCAAAGTACTGGAGTTTCAGCTTTAGCATCATTCCTTCCAAAGAACACCCAGGGCTGATCTCCTTCAGAATGGACTGGTTGGATCTCCTTGCGGTCCAAGGGACTTTCAAGAGTCTTCTCCAACACCACAGTTCACTACAGTCATATGAAGATATAGAATGGCACTCTTTACCTCACAGTGAATGGCCTATGTCATGTATAAGAATTGTAATGGATAACCAATTTTTAAAGGTTAAATGCTAAATATAGTATCTAGTTCTTTAAATGTTAATTGAGTATCAAACATTCTTATCAAAGGAGATTCTAGCTTTTAATCTCTACTGGTTCGATCCCTGGGTCAGGAAGATCCCCTAGAGAGGGAGATGGCAAAACACTCCAGTATCTTTGCCTGGAGAATCCCATGTACATAGGAGCCTGGTGGGCTACAGTCCATGGCATAACAAAGAGTTGGGCTCGACTGAGCAACTAAAAAGGACAAGGAAGTGTCAGTTTGGCAGGCCTGCCTTTTCTTTCCTTGAAAGTTACAAGTTCTACAGTTGTCACTTATTCTTACCTACAATTTGAGAATCTGGATTATATTTATAAATACTCTTTGTAAGGTTTATGTGCTGTTGGAGAAGACTCTTGAGAGTCCCTTGGACTGCAAGGAGATCCAACCAGTCCATTCTGAAGGAGATCAACCCTGGGATTTCTTTGGAAGGAATGATGCTAAAGCTGAAACTCCAGTACTTTGCCACCTCATGCGAAGAGTTGACTCATTGGAAAAGACTCTGATGCTGGGAGGGATTGGGGGCAGGAGAAGAGGGGGATGACCGAGGATGAGATGGCTGGATGGCATCACTGACTCAATGTACGTGAATCTGAGTGAACTCCGGGAGTTGGTGATGGACAGGGAGGCCTGGCATGCTGTGATTCATGGGGTCGCGACACGACTGAGCGACTGAACTGAACTGAACTGACCTCAAAATCTGATATGAGGTGGTATGTGAACTTCATTTAGTAGCTCTCTGCTGCTGCTGCTGCGGCTAAGTCGCTTCAGTCGTGTCTGACTCTGTGCTACCCCATAGACGGCAGCCCACCAGGCTCCCCCTTCCCTGGGATTCTCCAGGCAAGAACACTGGAGTGGGTTGCCATTTCCTTCTCCAATGCATGAAAGTGAAAAGTGACAGTGAAGTCGCTCAGTCGTGTCAGACTCTTCGCGACCCTATGGACCGCAGCCTACCAGGCTCCTCCATCCATGGGATTTTCCAGGCAAGAGTACTGGAGTGGGTTGCCATTGCCTTCTCCTTAATAGCTCTCTAGTTACTTTCAAATATGTTGCATTTCCCCCCCTTGGGTAGTTTGGGAAGAAACGGGCTTTAAATTTGAAAGTAGAAACTTTTTTGACTAGGAATATTGAGTTTCTTTATTAAGAATCTAGACTTATTTAATAAAAGGAATTTTTTTCATAGCTTTTTGAGTGGATCCTGTGGCATGTAAGTATTCTAGTGATATTTCTGGATATAATACTCAAATTCAAATTGAAAGCAAGTGAAATATTTTGAAACATGGCAATCCCCTGCCCCCACCCCTAGGCAAAGCTTGATTGTTTTTTTTAAATTTTTATTTTCAAGGTTGAATCTCATAATTCATTAAATGGAAATTTTTATCAGCTTGCCAAATACTTTAAACTTCCAAGTGATTAACTTAAACTTGTAGTTTATCATTAATTTTCATTTATTAATTGGACTAGTCATTTTAAAGCTCAAACTAATTTAGGTTGTTAGCTAGAATATAGACCATAGTTTTCCCAGCTTACAAGTTTTTCACTTATTTAAGGAGAAACAACGTTTAAACAAAGAAAAGTAAAGGTGCACATTTGGATATAATTTAAACCTCATTTTGATGACTGTTGGCTGAGTGATTATAGATTCTGTTCCAGTATTATTTTCAATAATAGTGTTACTATAGCAACTAATATAAATGCATGGTTTAAGGGGGAAATAACAAAAAAAAATCTCTCTCTGATCATATTGTATATTGGGATAAAATTTTTCTTTATTAGTTTTTATTACTTGCACTAGACTTTGCAAAACTTTTCTTCCAAAGAAATACTCTGAGGATCCTGTTGCAGATATTTTTTGCCCTGTTCATTTCATCATCTATTTCTTGTATTGACAGTATGTTGCAATTAATTTAAATGGGAAAGTTGTAGAAACAGTTTGTATCAGAAATCCTGTATGTTTTTTTTTCTCGTAGTGTGTCTTATACAACACTCTCGAAGAAAGATTTCTGCTTTCCTACTTCTGAAATGTATAAATGAATCTTGTTCCTTTAAAAGCCAGTTAGCGTACATGTAGTCTTTTCTTTGTTAAAATGAAGATAATGGTAAAGGTACTTGTCTAAGTCCTTGAGTATTGTTGGCATATTGTTGTATGAACAAGTGGTTGATATACATTAAAATTTACCCATTAACCTATTTCATTGCAGATTTAGTGATAATTAAAAACTAGAAGTGACATAAACATATAATAAACTCTTAAGAGAATAATTAAATAGATGATAAAGTATATCTATATAATGTACACAATTAAAACCAATGAAGGTTTTGTAGTTTGTGTAAAATAATGTTCATGGAAAGATATTAAGGCAGAAAAGTAGGTTTTAAAATAGAGTAGCAAAGTATAGTACAATCCCATTTTTATGTGAAAATTTATATACACATACATGTGTAAAATATAAATGTGTGGAGGGATATACACAAATGTTACTGTTAGTTATCTCTAGGTTTTATAACCAGAATTATAACATCATTTCCATTAAAAATTATAAAAATTCTGAAAACAAGGGAGTGTTGTGGCTAGTAAAAGCAATATGGTTATTTGGCTTGATGTTAGGAGGGAGGTTATGTTTTAGGAAAAGGGTCCATAAGTTTTTAATGATACAAAGGTAAGTCACATGCACTTTTCCTCTGATTTGTTGGCATTTTAATTGACTGTGGGTCAAAATGAAAGTTATTGTGTGGGTGGAAGCCAAATCATAGTCTAACCATAATTAGGCAATCATGTTTGGCTTGATAGCATAGATCTTAAATCTGGTGGGGAGAAGACATTTAAAGGTTTCAGAAATGGGATTTCATAAAATGACTATCTCCTGAAGATGAAAATGGTAAAACAGTTCTTGTCAGGTTCAGGCTAAGCATGAACTGGCCTTTTATAAGTTTGTGTCTATATATTGTTTTTATTTCAGCTTTTATATTTTCTTTTATTAAAAAATTAACATACTTGTTTTTAAAAACTTCAAAAAAGAACCGAAGTGTTAAAAGTGAGGGAAAAAGAAAGACCTACTTAAGTTTCTCCTTCCTCTGGAATCCTTTAGGGAGTTCTTTTTTAAAGAGAATGGATCTGGGAAACGGAGGAACCATGCCTCAAGAAAACGGTCATTCTTTACAGTGTGATAGAATGATCACTGGATAGGAGTCAGGAAATTTATCTTCTAATCCCAGCTAGTCTGTAGCTCTGTGATTGGAAAAAAAGTTATTTTGCCTGTCTGAACATTATTTTCTACCAATTTCAAGATGATAAGTTTGGACTTTGAAAATCAGGATACAGACACTTTTTAAAAAGGGTATATATGAGTGTCGTTTGTGTGTATATGTGTGCATGCATTTCTGGAAAGGCTTTTTCTCTAATCATAAAAAGTAGTTAATATATGAATCATGGCATTTATAATTGAGAAATAATTGCTATACTTAATTGACATAGTGTTACTTTCCAGAGAATTGGGTATTTCATTTATTCCTGCTATTCTTATATCATCCTGTTACACATGTAACTGTAGAGCATTTCATCCATGTTTAACTCACAGTCATAACTAGATTAAGTTATTATCCACTATTACAGAGAGAAGCATGCAGCTGAAAAAAAAAATTCAATTTCTGCTACTCTTTCCCTTAGGTTACTGTCTTAGAGAAATGAAGTGATTTTTGACTACAGTTCTTTTAAGAACATCACTTACTGTCAGACAGAAGTATAATTGGGATTATCCATAGAACATTTCTATTTTGTAATTTATTTGGTATTTTATAGAACACCTTCCTAATTATATTTGGCATGGTCACTTGCTAAAAATATTAGTCAATGTTATCTGGTTTTATTACATGCCTTTCTTCTGAGTCACGCATGGAGTGGGGTGGGGTAACCATGGGAGACACACATCGAAGGAAGCATTATCTTTTAACAAAATTTAATTCAGATTGCCCTATCTCTCTGCCTGCCTGGTTAGTAACTCTGAACTTTGGAGATCTATCTAGTTGTGATTATCTTTTAACAAAATTTAATTCAGATTGCCCTATCTCTCTGCCTGCCTGGTTAGTAACTCTGAACTTTGGAGATCTATCTAGTTGTGATAAACATGTTCTGTATGCCATAGGCCAGAGAAAGTCAGCTTTGATGGCAGATTTCTATACTGGTGCAGAAGAGAAATGTTTAGTTAACATTTTAAAAGAAATAAACCATGGGGAGGGAGGTGGGAGGGGGGTTCATGTTTGGGAACGCCTGTAAGAATTAAAGATTTTAAAATTAAAAAAAAATAAAAGAAATAAACCAAAAAATAAAGAACTAAATCTATTAGCATATATGCATTCCACCAGTAGACTTTCTTTCTTGAACCTTGTATGGTCTTTTAATGTTTTCAACCAAAGAAATAGCACATGCATTCAAAATTAATAGTAAAATCTTAATTACAGATATATCCATTAAAAAATCATTTTCTTTCATGAAATTATGAAGTGATTCTTTCAAGTGTGTATTGATGTGGCAAGATAAAAAGTTTTTAACATAATACCAGGTATCAAAATAGTTGGAATTGGTGTCAGCATTTGCTTTTGTACAGAAAAAGCATGAGTTGAACTTTTCATCTTGAGTTATATAACAAACATTTGAGCTCCTATCTTGTGCTGGATCGTATACTCTAGATATGGTTGAAGATGTAAAGACAAAATTCTTTGTAAGTGTGGGCTTTGTCTATGCTAAAACTTATGGAGGCATTAAGCATTATTTAATGTAAGTTAAATTTAATGTGCTATATGCTTCCCTGTACCTTCCTTTGACCAGTCATTATTTACATTCCTTCATTAAAATCACTCAGTTTAGAAAGTGTGTTCCAAGGAAACTTGCTGTTAGAAGCTATAGAAAGTCCTTTTGTAAAGTGAATTAATTTGCTTTCTATATATCCAGGTTTTCATCTTTAATTTCTTAATAAACAGCTTGTGAATATTTTAAACTGTTTGTTAGCAAGTGACATACCCATGGTTCACTTTAACCTCCACACCCCATGATCTCCATTTTTGTGTCTCTTTTATAATCATAATCATACCGAGTTTGGGGTTCTTACTGAGTATATAAGTGATTCCAAGTTTTAAGCTTTTAGTTTTTTAACCTTAAAAGACATCATGACTTTTAAAAATGATGCTTTGATAATAAAATGATAAATAATGTATATCAATTTAAATTTGATCCTAGGTCCTTATAGTTTAATTTATATTTGAGTTTCTTACAATTGAAATATAAGGACTATATGTTCCAGTTATGCAGATGACACCACCCTTATGGCAGAAAGTGAAGAGGAGCTAAAAAGCCTCTTGATGAAAGTGAAAGAGGAAAGTGAAAAAGTTGGCTTAAAGCTCAACATTCAGAAAACAAAGATCATGGCATCTGGTCCCATCATTTCATGGCAAATAGATGGGGAAACAGTGGAAACAGTGTCAGACTTTATTTTTGGGGGCTCCAAAATCACTGCAGATGGTGACTGCAGCCATGAAATTAAAAGACACTTACTCCTTGGAAGAAAAGTTATGAGCAACCTAGATAGCATATTCAAAAGCAGAGACATTACTTTGCCAACAAAGGTCCGTCTAGTCAAGGCTATGGTTTTTCCTGTGGTCATGTATGGATGTGAGAGTTGGACTGTGAAGAAAGCTGAGCGCGGAAAAATTAATGCTTTTGAACTGTGGTGTTGGAGAAGACTCTTGAGAGTCCCTTGGATTGCAAGGAAATCCAACTAGTCCATTCTGAAGGAGATCAGCCCTGGGATTTCTTTGGAAGGAATGATGCTAAAGCTGAAACTCCAGTACTTTGGCTACCTCATGCGAAGAGTTGACTCATTGGAAAAGACTCTGATGCTGGGAGGGATTGGGGACAGGAGGAGAAGGGGACGACCGAGGATGAGATGGCTGGATGGCATCACTGACTCGATGGACGTGAGTCTGAGTGAACTCCGCGAGATGGTGATGAACAGGGAGGCCTGGCGTGCTGCGATTCATGGGGTCGTGAAGAGTCGGACACGACTGAGCGACTGAACTGAGCTGAACTGTTGTTCCAGTTAAACTGTTCTGTAGCTGTTTTGATTAATTTAGATTTGGTTTTTGTTAGTATAATGGTTGGTAGGTAAGGTGATTATGAAAATAAAGTTAAGGGACTTCCCTGGTGGTTCGGTGACTAAGACTCTGGTGCTCCCAGTGCAGGGGGCTCAGGTTCAATCCCTGGTCTGGAAACTGGATCCCACATGCTGTAACTTAGAGTTCTCATGCTGCAGCTATAAAGATGCCACACGCCACAGCGAAGATCAAAGATCCTGCATGCTGCAACCAAGAGACCTGGTGCGGCAAAATAAATAAATACAGGTGTTAAATATGTATGAACAGGAGTAGCCATGATTTTTAGCAAAAGCATCTCTGAATTTAGCAGACTTATGTTAGCCTTTTTTTTTAATCAACTTTGAAGAAAGCACAAAACAAAATGCATAGGAAAAAATTAGAAAAATGTTGGAGGAAGAGAGCTTGAAAGATGAAAAGTAGTTATTAAAAAATTGAACCCCTAAAACATGCTGTATAAATATGACATTCTTACATAAGAGGCTGGTATTGTATGTATTATGAATGTTTTCTAGGTAATTTATCATATATATCAGAAATATGTATTGTAGCGAGTTTCTAGTTTCTAGACTAACAGTAGGTCAAAGAACTATGGAGATATGATCCAGAGGGAGAAAATAACTATTATTTCAACCTTTCTAAACAGGACACCATACTTGCAGAACTTCTTCAAATACATAAAGAACATATTGTAGGATATCATGAACATGATTCTCTTTTGGACCACAAAGAAGAAGAAGAGTTGACTGAAGAAGAAAGAAAAGCAGCTTGGGCTGAATATGAAGCAGAGAAGAAGGTAGTTCATCTGAAATGCTTTTTGTTGTTGTTTTTGTTGTTAGTCGTTTAAAAGAACAGTGGAGGAAGAAAAGGGTCACATTTGGAAAAAGTAATAATATAGTAAATCTTCAGGAACAGAGTCCCCCAGGTTTGGATGTCTGTTTATGGGCTTTAGCTACCTTTGATGTAGACTCAGAGGAGAGAAGAAAATGTTTCCCCTTAAACAGTAGTAACCTCATTTCTGATTAGCACTTGCTAAATTGAGAGATTAGTGGAAAGCTGTATATTTAGCATCACTTAACTTCCATCAACACCCTTATTGTAGTAACAGACATACAGGAACTTGAGTTTGGAGGTAGGGGTAAATGTTGCTTTAGCATGTGTACCAAACTCAAAGTTTTGACCAATTATCAGAACACAGAAATACTCCATTATTGGACATTAGTGTCAATCTCCAGCAGCAACTTTATTTAAAATAGTTCCACCTCTGTTTTAAATACCACTTCACTTGAGCAAAAATGTGCCTAAGCATGGGAAACCTTATCCTAATACCCGAATCCATTTTAAACACCTAATTCATTGTACTAAACTTCTTTAACATTGTGATACTAGGAGTCTCATCAGAATTCTCTGAGTTGCCCCATACTGTGGGAATTATCAGAAAAGAGTACACCTTTAGGGGTTAAAGCTTTCTATGTAATAAGATCTTAGTTTCAGATGAAAAGGGTGTTTTGTTTGTGTGTGAAAGAGTGTTAATAATTTCCTAGAACTGAGAATGTGGATTTTTTTTCTCAACCAGTAGGTGATGTAGAATTTCAAGTTTTAAATCACAATGTGGAAAGTGCATAATTTTTTTGTTTGTAGGGACTGACCATGCGTTTCAACATACCGACTGGGACCAATTTACCCCCTGTCAGTTTTAACTCTCAAACTCCTTATATTCCTTTCAATTTGGGAGCCCTATCAGCAATGAGTAATCAACAGCTGGAGGTAAGTTGTGAAGTACGAAAGTATTTTGCCTTGAATTAAAGGCAATTTCAAGTGCCTTGTTGTTGAGGGTTTCCTATGCAGGAATATCACATTCCCCAAAAGATTACCTCTGAATAGACCAAGAAATTTTTCTTTTATTTGTTGACCTTTTTGAACCAGCGTAGTTATAATAAAATGTGGTTTGTTCAGAGTACAAAGAAATCAGGCCTTGAATTAATATAGTTTGAATTATTTTAATTAAACAATAGGGTAGCTGACTGGCTAGAGAAATAGCACTTTCTTCAGTTATAAAATATTTTGAATAAACAAATTACTTAATGTTTGAAAGTGGGATAAATACACACATTGATCTACATTCTAAAGCAGTGAAGATGCAACTTTAAGTGTATGATAATGTACAGTATTATGAAATAATTTAAAAATAGGATCAATGATGAGTTAAATAAGAAAGACTGGGTTTTAATATACCAGTAATTAAATAATGTAATTGAATCTGTGATTTTCTTTTTAAAATGTGCTTATGGAGTCATTTAAATTATTAAATTATTGGTGCAATAGAACCCAGTTTTTATCTTCTAACCAAGACCATCACTGATGAGTTTTACTCCATTTTATTGATGCTGAATTTTGCTGTACTTTTCAATTACTTAAAGAGAAAGGCTCTCTATACTTTTAAAACTAAGCTGTCTTTTATGTGCCCTGATAAAGTTATTTCTTGCATTCTTCTAGGACCTCATTAATCAAGGAAGAGAAAAAGTTGTGGAAGCAACAAACAGTGTGACAGCAGTGAGGATTCAGCCTCTTGAAGATATAATTTCAGCTGTAGTAAGTTAATTGGCAATTGTCTTACATCAACTTGGAATTCTTATTCCCACCATTCATTCTGATTTTTGTTTTTTGCTTCACTACTTCTGTGGGGGAAAGACTGTAATTCTTATAACTTGATTTACAATAGTAAAATACTAGTAAACCGTATAATAGTGCCAAGCTATATATCTCAGTTTTATCTAGATGTTGATACCAAAGAGAAATGTAAAATCGAAGAATTGGGAAATCAGTTAATCATGGAAATGTATGTGTTGTTTATATAAATGCAATTTAATTACCAGTTGCATGAATTAAATCCAAATAGTTTTTCTCTAGGCATAGCTAACCCTTGTACAACAGTGGACAGTTTAGTACCTTGCTTTTACATCATCATCTTCTTTAGAAAAGATTAAAGGAAAAGGGGGAAAGAAAACTTTAAAAACCCTGAATATCTTTAAGGACCATAAATATTTTATTTTCTTCAATTCTACTGCAATAAGTAGTAAATAGAAATTTTTCTTCTAGTGGAAGGAAAACATGAATCTCTCAGAGGCCCAGGTACAGGCATTAGCATTAAGTAGACAAGCCAGCCAGGAGCTTGATGTCAAACGAAGAGAGGCAATCTACAATGACGTGTTGACAAAACAACAGATGGTAAGAATTCAGAGTATCTCTAGGTTATGTTTAATTTTCTTGAATTTATAATAACGAGTTTGTGTGACATCTGTGTTGATATCTGTTCCCACATGTGGTTGGATGGATGGTCATTGGTTATTCCCAGAAGAAATTTTATTCATAAACCTAGTAATGTCAAATAAAGGTGATATCTTTTGTTGCAAATGAGCAACAGCTTCCCAAATGAATCTCCTTGAAGTTTACATAGCATCTCTTCCATATAATTTTACTTTTGTATTCTGGACATCTAGAAAGGAATTTTTGCCAGACTTTTCTTACCACATTTACTGATTTTAAACAACTTCCAGAAATAAGTATACTTTTTAATATATTTAATTTGAGATAACAAGTGGAGCTATAAATGATATATGACACAGGTTCCTACTAAATTATGTAATTCTTTATAAGGCTAACATATTCCAGAATCTTTGATTATCTTTGTTAGCATGGTTGTTTGGCAGCCATCTACCTTGCACTGGGAAATTTCAACTCTTGACACCAGGGAATCAATTTCTGTGGCATGAATTTTACTTAGAAAGCACTGTAGAATTATGTGGTTTTAAATTATCTTAGGAAATCTGAGACATTCTAGGTAGGCAGGTAGGAATTACTCCCACTGCAAGTGCCTTTTCCCTTTGGTGTTTGTCACTAAAAGTGTTTATTTGTCTGTCATCATGTGAAATATTCAAAAGAAGGACAAAGAAAGAGACTTGACAAAAAAGTGCTGTAACTAATACTTGAGACTAATCACAGTGCAGGACAGGTTACTATAGCAACCAACTTAAATGCTGCTTGCCCTACAATAGTCAAGTCATTAAGAGAATTTAGCCCTAAATGGTGTTACTAACTGGTTTCTACAGTAGTGGTCCTGTGAATACCATCAAATTAGTAATGGTGATAACAATAATATGTTTTTCTTTTGGCATGGTACCCCCTTAACAAATTGATTTTAACTCAAAATTTGATACTGCCTCTTTGAGACAGGTCATGCACTTGTAACAGCTCCCTTTTCTCTCCTTAGTTAATCAGCTGTGTTCAGCGAATACTTATGAACCGAAGGCTCCAGCAACAGTACAATCAGCAGCAGCAGCAGCAAATGACTTATCAACAAGCAACACTGGGTCACCTCATGATGCCAAAGCCTCCGAATTTAATCATGAATCCTTCTAACTACCAGCAGATTGATATGAGAGGAATGTATCAGTCAGTGGCTGGTGGTATGCAGCCACCACCATTACAACGTGCGCCACCCCCAATGAGAAGCAAAAATCCAGGACCTTCCCCAGGGAAATCAATGTGATTTTGCACTAAAAGCTTAAAAGATTGTTAAAATCATAGAAAGATCTTTTATTTTTTTAGGAATCAATGACTTAACAGAACTCAACTGTATAAATAGTTTGGTCCCCTTAAATGCCAATCTTCCATATTAGTTTAAAATTTTTTTAATAGGGCATACCATTTCTTCCTGACATTTGTCAGTGATGTTGCCTAGAATCTTCTTACACACATTGAGTACAGAAGATCTTTCAAATTGTTTTCAGTGAAAACAAGTCCTTCCATAACAGTAACAACTCCACAGGTTTCCTCTCTAAATTTTTATGCCTGCTTTTAGTGACCATAAAATTGTCATAAATTAATGAATTTATGAAAGAATACTGATTTATATATTCATTCTTTACATATAAAGACACACAGCTGAGTTCTTAGAGTTGATTCCTCAAGTTATGGAATACTTTTGTACTTATCCATTTCTTGACTAAAGTGATTGAAATGGTTTTAATGTTCTTTTGACTGAAGTCTGAAACTGGGCTCCTGCTATATCATCTCTGTGACTGAAAGTTAGAAACTAAGGGTTGGTTATCTTTGACACAGAATTGTGTGCAATATTGTTAAATACTACTGCTCTAAAACTTGGAGGAGTCTTACAGTTATCTTAGCATTGTATAAACAGCCTTAAGTACAGCCTAAGAAGAGAATTCTTTTTCTTCTTTAGTCTTTTCTGCCATTTTTATTTTCAGTTATATGTGCTGAAGTAATTACTGGTAAAATTTCAGGGTCGTGGATTATCTTCCACACTTGAATTTTCTCTCTCCTGGCACTAATATAAGGCACATCTCTTAACTGCTTGGTGCCAGTGCTAGTGCTTCATCCTGTTGCTGGCAGTGGGATGTGGACTAACAAAATCAAGTTCTAGCATTTTAGGAGGTTAAGGATGACGTTGTGGTTGTTAGCTTCACACCCTGTTTTATAAACAACATCAAAATGGCAGAACCATTGCTGACTTTAAGTTCACATGGGGAATGTGCTTTAAAACAATTCCCAGTACTGTCAGTATTGTGAAGTAATTCCTCCTAAAGATAAGGATCACTGGCTTCTATGCTCTTCCTCTTCTTTTCTCTCATCAGTATGTTGTTTTTCCCCAACTGTATTTTCTTACATAAATTCTGTTTTCAAGCTCAGTTTTTTTTTTTTAGTTTAGATCTGTGAGGCAATTTTCTAATCAAAATTCATCTAATGCCCTTTTATGAGGTTTTACATTGTTGTTTTTCTTAATCCAGGCTTGTAAAAATGACCTATATGCTTATTCATGTACAATTTGGTTGCTTGAGTTTCTTAAAGAAAAAGATTGTTAGACTGTGAGAGTCAACTCAACATGGCGAAACCATTTTTGAGATGGCGATGTAACATGTAGTGGAAATAGCTAACAAATTCCCAAAAAAAAAGCTGGGTGGAGGATTTGCTCTAGGTATCACTGAGTTAGAATGAGTTTAACATTAGCTAAAACTGTTTTGAGTTGTTTGGACAATTAAGAGATGTCCACTTTTATCTTGAAAGAACTAGTGGTAGAACATTCAAGAGTACTAAGTACTAAGAGTACTAAGAATTTTGAGGTTTGGTGGATCCACCCTCCACGTTCCCATATTTGGATATTATGCCAGCCATATAATCAAATTTATTTCACTAGGGGGATGTGTTTTTACTTTAGAAGAAATGAAAAAGACAAGATTTGTGAAATAAATATTTGAAGACAGTATACTCTGGCCAGCTGTTATCAGTTGGTATTTCTACAAGTCCAGAATACTTTAAGCCTGATTTACTCAACCTGGGAACTTTCACCATGGTCTGATTACTTGCTCAAAGACATAGATGTCAAAATTTTAGGCAACCTTCTAAACCTTTTTCATCATGAATGAAACTATGACTTAAAGAATAATAGATAGAAAGGTTAATTGGAAATAGTTTGGGATAAAACTTGGATCAGTTTGCATACAATCTTCACTTGACATTTTAGCTACATAATATGTACTTTGAGTATAACATCAAGCTTTAACAAATATTTAAAGATAAAGTCATGTCAATAAGATACTAAAAGGCTCATTTTTATATTTGTTTTAGATGTTTTAAATAGTTGCAATGGCTTAAAAAATGATTTAAAATGTTGCTTGTAATACAGTTTTGCCTGCTAAATTCTCCACATTTTGTAACCTGTTTTATTTCTTCGGGTGTAAAGCGTTTTTGCTTAGTATTGTGATATTGTATATGTTTTGTCCCAGTTGTATAGTAATGTTTCAGTCCATCATCCAGCTTTGGCTGCTGAAATCATACAGCTGTGAAGACTTGCCTTTGTTTCTGTTAGACTGCTTTTCAGTTCCGTATTGAGTATCTTAAGTACTGTAGAAAAGATGTCACTTCTTCCTTTAAGGCTGTTTTGTAATATACATAAGGACTGGAATTGTGTTTTTAAAGAAAAGCATTCAAGTATGACAATAATACTATCTGTGTTTTCACCATTCAAAGTGCTGTTTAGTAGTTGAAACTTAAACTATTTAATGTCATTTAATAAAGTGACCAAAATGTGTTGTGCTCTTTATTGCATTTTCACAGCTTTGAAAATCTGTGCACATAATGTTTCATAGAAAATGTATAGCTTTTTATGTGCTATTTAATGGTGATTCTTTTGCACATTTAGTTATTTAATATTGGGAGGTCAAGAAGTTTGTTTTTTGAATCTGTTATATACTAAATTCTGTAAAAGGAGATCTCAAACCTCAAAAATAATTTACATACCAGGAATCCTGTGTGTGTTTGTTAGTTTTGGTTGTCTGTGTGTAATCCAGCACCATTTCCTGCTTCCCAACAGCTGTGTCACTCATTTAAGTCAAGCAGACCTACCACTCCACAGTTGATACGAAAGCTGCTTATCATCTTGAAGCACTAGCAGGTTGATGGAAATTATCACCTGGCCTCCAAAGAAGCTGAATATTTTGCAGTCTTCCCTTAGCTATGCCCATTCTCCCTGTAATGTCATAAAACCAGATACGTATTTCTGTACCCTAAACAAAACTTTCAAACAGTTACATATCCCAGTAAAAATTTTCCTTTGAGGGTGGCATGTTGTGTGATGTTTTAACAGTAAAATAGGTCATCCTTTTACATGTTTATTTCACTAACAATTACATTCAGGTTATTCCCCACCATGTTTCACCAGACTTAGTCTCAAGTGACTTTTGGCTATCTCCAAATCAAATCTAGCCTTAAAAGAGATGAAAATTCTTCCACCATTGATTTTTTTTTGAAAAATATGTAATCTCTGCCAATCTAAAAGGAGTGACCAAGTTTCAGAAATGCTTTTTGTGTGTGCAACATTTTATATATGCTGTTATATGGAAGTGAATAAAAATTAAAAATCCAAAATATATACTGTTTCTAAGCTTAATATCTGTCAGGAACCAAACTGCCCACATCACTCATGTCGGATCTAATAAAAGAATGGTCCTTCTTGCCCCTGCCTAAGAGTTTTACTCCTCAAGAGTATGTGCTGATGTAAAATTTCTTTACATATACACTGCCACCCTCTCTTTGGAATAACCTTCCTGATACATTATGCCCACTTCACTAACTATGGGAATCACTCTTCCCCTCAGTCTAGGAATCTGATAGTGACCACTGCATACCTTCACCAAGGGAGGTGTGACAAGGAAAGCAGCATATCAATTGAGGCCTTTGTTAAAAACAATAAAGATAAAGCTTTAATTGAAGGATTGAAAGGATGAGACGAATCCTAAAATACTGAAGAGCCTCTTAATATTCAGAACTGCCCCATATTTCAAGCAGACTCTACCCAGCAGCATTCTTCAACATTCTGCTCCTGGACGTTATCCCCTCACTTCTCCTCCCTGATAGAAACAGGGAGGGGGAGCTTGGCGCCAATCTCCTTTATTAAATAGACTTAGCTCCCTCCCTGCAGACCTCACATCAAATATGTGTTGAGTTTCAATAAAGGTGAAGAAAGATGACATATGCAAGGATGGGGTTTGTTTCAGGTATATGAGGAGAAAGTGAATGAAAAGGAGCAAAGGTAGAGAAGGATCAGGAAGAGACTAAATTAGAGTGGATTGATGGAGGGTCTTGAAATCCTGAATGGGTAATTCAATACAGAGGATAACAAGGGATTGTGAGGCAGCTGATGTGTTCAAAGTAGCAGGTAAAGACAGTGATTTGGGCAGGGTTAATTTGAATGGTTTAGAATGAAGAAAGATTGCAGACAGGAAGATAGGTAATTAGGCATTCAGTGACCAGACTACTAACAATTTTAAGGACAAAAGGCAAAATCATTAGAAGTTGTATAGAACAGTGAACTTCTTAAATTGTGAGAAAAACCTTATTTCCTTTTACCCTTCCCCAAGGAGTCCACTTTGTTCAGGATTTCTGACGTTACATGCAAAACTTCAGTTTTTGTTTACTTTCTCAAACCTAGTGGAAAATCCATAGTGGCGTTCCTGTTTCACAATTTTTCATTACTTCTAATTATCCTGTATACATGTTTGCAGAAAGTAAGTTTGGTCCATTTAACTAAGCTAAGTATAATTCTACTTCTTCCTCAAGCTAATCTTCAAAGGGCTAAATCCATTCTTGTTACTTGTTCTTGAGACCCATCTAGTCCAAGGGCTAGTATCACAAGCTTCTCTTCGTATTTTCGAAGTACTTTGTGGTTATTATGTGTTAACCTGTATACCACATATGAGAAAAGTGAGGAGAGGAGAATAACTACATTTTTCTCATGACAGTTAAGCTAAAAGACCAAATCTATTGCACTGAGGAGGCAGAAGATAAATTATAGTCAAATTATCTGAGTCTTTCATGTCTCATTTGGAAAATGGGACTATAATAATACCTTAACTTTCTTGAATGCAGGAGGCCTGACCAGTTGATTTCTTGAGGTCCTTTTCAGCTCTTATGGTTTAGACATGAGAAAACCACAGTTTGAAGCCAAAAGGCGATGTGTTTGTCTAAGGTTACACAGTAAGTCTGAACAGAATTAGAAATCCCTTCCCTTTAGCTAGCCCTCCCCTATTAAGCTATACCTTTTCTTTTCCTCTGGTTAGAAAAATGAGAAGTCTGACAGGCATTTTAATGACAAAGCAGGTAAGTAGAGTTGTAATTGGCTCTAATTACTACTTCTGCAAGCTGTAACCTCCTTTATCTTTTGCCCAGGGGCACTCAGAGCAATGTTTCTTATTCTGGAACTCTGCAGAAAATGAAAAAACATGTTTAAGGATCTGATTCTTACAGCTTGGTTACTTGATTGCGTTATATACATGACAAAACATCAAGGTAAATATAAATCCACTTTTGTTAAGTCAACTTTTAAGCAAATAATTGGTAGCCTCCCATTTGATTTTTCATAACTGTAAAGCCCAAATTAGGCCAATATTTAAATTGTCTGGTCTGGATAAAGTTTATAGTAAGTAGAAGGCAATATTGTCTTCTATTAACTCTTATGTAACACATATGACGTTTTTTGAGATGTAGGGTTTTTTATAATGGTTTATTCTTGTGATGAAAACTACAAAAGCTAACAGAAGAGTGAAAGGGTGATTATTTTCTTTGTAGCTGCTTTTTCCTACATGCCAGTAGCAAAGCAAGTAGAAGCTTGTGTCTAGTTCGCTAAATACATTTCAATGGGGGAAAAAAGTGGTTAATATAATCATTTGCGGTCTTGTTAGTTCATTCTCAGTTCTTGGTAGGTTTTCAATAATAAAACATGGAGGTTGGCCTTCAAAGGCTTTAGTGATACAGGCTTGCTTGGACCCTATCCTTAGCAAAGTAAACCTTTTATTATGTGTTTCCGCCCTCTCTTTGCATTATCTTCCACACTCTACTGGATGTGCTAAGCTCAAATGTACCTGCCTGCAATTTTTTCCCCTTCTCCAAACTACCGTTTCACCACCCATACATCCCTTTATATTCTAATACCTCAGTGTGTGTGTGTATATGTGTGTATTTGTAGGGGAGGCTTATAAAATCATACAATGCTAGAGATGGTACGGGTCTTAGAGACCCTGTAGACTCTATAGTAAGAAAATAAAGGTCCAGAGAGGGAAATAGATACACAAGGGCACCTATATCTTCTAGCTTCTATTCCACTTCATTCCACTCTGTTCAGATGCCCCCTATTACACTGATGTCCCAATTCATCTTTTTTTTCAATCTGCCTGACCGCTATAAGCAAATTTTCAGAAAAATTGGTTCTGAACTCAACTTTAAAATGAGAACCGTTTGTGGAAAATAGAGGGGTATGTGGACCAAAATGATAGGGAAACAAATTCCTGTGTGGTAACTGTAAAATGGGATATTTATTTTTCTTTTTTCACCACACTCAGCACAGTTAAGACCAATAGGATCTAGAAGCACTGTTCTGCTTTCTGGATCTCCGCATCCTTCAGAGTCAAAGATGGAATAATTCAGCCTTCCTCAGATGAGGTAAGTTGATGTACCAAGTATTTCAAAATCCTATATTTCAAATGAGAAATGCTGCTGTACTCACAAGTAAACAAAACAGAAAGCTCTGTGTTAGTGTAGTGATGTCTGTCAGGATAGGGGCAACTAATGATTATTGAGTATAGAGATGTGCCAGAAGGATCATGAATAGTTTACATATTTTCAGAGAACTAAAACAGCAAAATGATTTTGATATGCTAAAATTTGGGGGTCTCGTTCTAGATTTATAAAGTTGTACAAGTTAGTTCACCTCACTGAATCTTCTTTTGCACAGCAATAAAGATTTATTGAATGCCTATTATGTGTCAGGCACTATGACTAGTCACTATCCTGTTTTACCAATGAGGAAATAGGTTTAAAATAATTATTCACTCAGTGTCACATGACTAACTGGAAGAGGCAGAATTCAAGAGCAGGTATCTGATTCTGCTTTTGCCATTAAACAAGCTTTTTTTCAAGGTACTTCCTTCTGTGTCTCTTCAGTGGTGCCTAGAGAGTTTGGCTTTATCCTCTCATTTCCTTCTGTGATCCAAATAGAAGTGTCTGAAAAATCCAGTGTGAGTACTTTGAAATACGTTTCAAGATACCCAAATTCATTTTTAATACAGTGGCTTCCTTACAAGTTCTTTGAGGCACCAACTGAGAATCCTAAAGATAGAACTATTCTGAACTAAGTTTACTTTTCATTTTTTCCACCTGATGAAGTGTAGGTAACCATTCAAGCAAGGCCTTAAATGAGCTAGAATATGGACATGTAGAGATTAAGGAGAAGGGTATCTCAGAGGAAACAGCAAACACAAACACGTGTAAGCAGCGAAGAACAGAATTCAGAATAGGATAGTTTTAGGAAATGGCATACTTCTGTACTTGTGCACAGAAGGTCAAAGTCTCATTTAAGCCAATAGTTTCTGGAATACATAAATAATAATAGTATGGTAGGATAATTCTGAAAGAGATGGGAATACCAGACCACCTGACCTGCCTCTTGAGAAACCTATATGCAGGTCAGGAAGCAACAGTTAGAACTGGACATGGAACAACAGACTGGTTCCAAATAGGAAAAGGAGTACGTCAAGGCTGTATATTGTCACCCTGCTTATTCACCTTATATGCAGAGTACATCTTGAGAAATGCTGGGCTGGAAGAAGCACAAGCTGGAATCAAGATTGCTGGGAGAAATATCAATCACCTCAGATATGCAGATGACACCACCCTTATGGCAGAAAGTGACGAGGAACTAAAAAGCCTCTTGATGAAAGTGAAAGAGGAGAGTGAAAAAGTTGGCTTAAAGCTCAACATTCAGAAAACGAAGATCATGGCATCTGGTCCCATCACTTCATGGGAAATAGATGGGGAAACAGTGGAAACAGTGGCAGGCTATTTTGGGGGGCTCCAAAATCACTGCAGATGGTGACTGCAGCCATGAAATTAAAAGACGCTTACTCCTTGGAAGAAAAGTTATGACCACCCTAGATAGCATATTCAGAAGCAGAGACATTACTTTGCCAACAAAGGTCCGTCTAGTCAAGGCTATGGTTTTTCCAGTGGTCATGTATGGATGTGAGAGTTGGACTGTGAAGAAAGCTGAGCGCGGAAAAATTGATGCTTTTGAACTATGGTGTTGGAGAAGACTCTTGAGAGTCCCTTGGACTACAAGGAGATCCAACCAGTCCATTCTGAAGGAGATAGCCCTGGGTGTTCTTTGGAAGGAATGATGCTAAAGCTGAAACTCCAGTACTTTGGCCACCTCATGCGAAGAGTTGACTCATTGGAAAAGACTGATGCTGGGAGGGATTGGGGGCAGGAGGAGAAGGGGACGACAGAGGATGAGATGGCTGGATGGCATCACGGACTCGATGGACGTGAGTTTGAGTGAACTCCGGGAGTTGGTGATGGACAGGGAGGCCTGTCATGCTGCGATTCATGGAGTCGCAGAGTCGGACACGACTGAGTGACTGAACTGAACTGAACTGATACCCTCTACAATAAAGTCAGAATCTCAGCCTTGGTAGGAGAAAGGGCTCGTTCACATTTGCTACTTTTGTATCATTTCCTTTTAGATTCTACATATAAGGGAAAGGGATGTCATATATCTCTCCTTCTCTGACTGACTGACTTGACTCGGTATGACACTCTCTAGATCCATCCATGTTCAAAGGACCATAGTAAGTTGAGGGTAATAGAATATGGTGTTTCATTCACTTTGCATGACAAATGGTTATAAATGAGTTCTTAGAAACCATTAACAAAGACATTGATATACTAAGGGAAATGAAAAAAACATAAGGAAATGAAGGAACACAAGTGATTAATAAGGATTAAGCATATATGAAGATGACTGAGTTGCCTGGGCTCTTAAAAACTATGTTATATGACCTCCATTAGAGTACATGCATGGCATCTTTTTTAGATCTCAGAGTCTCTCCTACCTAAAAATAAACAAAAAGTATCTTTTATTTGCTTTTTTCTCAAGCCATGACCTTATCTCTGTTCTCTTTTCTGCTAAACCTCTCAAAAGTGTGGTTTGTACTTGCTGCCTACAGTTCCCCTCACCCTTCTCTTCATTCCTTAGCTTCCTCAGCAATATGCTTTCTGCTCACACTCCTCCACAAATGATACTTTCTTGACAGCAACCCATGATATACTAAAAAGAAAAGACCACAACTCTGTGGACTGAAGCTGCAACAAAGTTATAATCTCTAAATTGAGCTGTCTAGAAACCCTTCTAAGTGTCCCTAATCAGCTGCCTACTATCTTCCTCTCCAGGTTCAAGGAGATAACCTTGCCTCCTAGTTCTTTTTGAATGACAAAAGCATCAAGTCAAAAACCTCACAATCTCCTTTCCACCCAGTCCCCTTCACAAAGTTACCTTTCCTTCCCCCTTCTCTTGAGTTTCAATGTCAGTGTCTCCCTTCTGCCAATAAATGTATTCTTCCACCTGTGCTATAGAGCCAAGTTCCTCCTTACTCCTTAGAGATTTGGCTCCATCCATCATCATCCCTTCTTTCTCCTATACCTTTGACCTCCAGCTCCCCAACCCTGATCCCTTCCTAATGCTATAAGTACAGTAGCCTCTTAGTTTGTCTCCCCATCCATACAATCTATCTTCCACACTGCAGTCAGAATGATCTTATTTATTTTTTTAATATAAATTTATTTATTTTAATTGGAGGCTAATTATTTTACAATATTGCATTGGTTTTGCCATACATCAACATGAATCCGCCACGGGTGTACACATGTTCCCCATCCTGAACCCCTCTCTCACCTCCATCCCCATACCATTCCTCTGGGCCATCCCAGTGCACCAGCCTCAAGCATCCTGTATCATTCATCGAACCTGGACTGGCGATTCATTTCACATATGATAACATACATGTTTCAATGCCAGAATTATCTTACTTAAACACAAATCTGACCATGTTACATTTCCTTAGGTTGCTTCCCACCAGATAGAAGCAGCTCATATAATACATTCGCCACTAAACTCCTAAAAGTTATCAAAACCACCAGAAGACTTGGCCTTATTAGCCTAGGACTTCTGCCCTCCCCATCTATATTTGCCTTGAGGAGTAGTGTGGGGAGAGGGGAAGCTGGTGATTGTTTCCTCTGTCAGTTAGCTAAAAGGTTTGAGTCATGACTGTGCAATCACTGAGTTTGGGGACAAACAATAGACTTCTGGGCAAGAGGATAGCAGACTACAAGAAAATAGGATTTCTCTCTGCTTTTTCAACCTCTATTACACTAGAGGCCCCCTCAAGTCAAGTTCACGAAAATTCATTAGCACCTACTAAGTACTGTGTCAGGTATGATTAAAAAAAATTATAGAGAACTTGCTGGTCTGGATCCTGGCATTAAGAAACCTGTGTATCCGTGTGTGTCCAACTTATGAAGTATCTTTGTGCCAGGCACTATCCTCGGTTATTTACACCCATATTGTCATTTAGTCCTGTATTATTGCCACCTTTTTGTAGATGAGGAAACTGAGCCTTGCTAAAGGGTCACAGAAGATTGTGCAACATAGTTTGCAAATCCAAGTCTGCCGTCTGCAAAGCCCCTTCTTTTACTTTTATGGCTCTTCTTGCAACCCATTTAGGAAGATAGAGCTGATGATCCTGATATGAAGAGAGCACACTGAAGCAGTATATGATCAGGTGGTAATTTGTGATACAAGTAAAGACAAAATGATGTGATACAAAGAGTCTAGGATTCATGTTCAGTAAATTATGGAGCCAGTTTTGATTCTGTCACTAATTAGGCATGTGCCCTTAAATATATTACCCTCTACGGGTGTCAGTCTTTCTTTCTTTTTTTTTTAATGAAGAGGTTGAAGAAATCCAAATGGTTTTTAAACAAATAGAAAGTCACGTTATCTGAGTCATAAAATGCAAATGAGCTAAACAAGTATAATTTTCATTTATATTTCATTGGCAAATATAAAACAATTGTTGATTTTGTTGATAAGATCCTGGGGAAAGAGGCACCCTCATAAATTATTGGTGGTAGTATAAGTTGGTACAACTTTGATGAAGGATCATTTGGCACTATCAAAATTTAAATGCCCTTCGCATTTGTCCCAGAACATTTCACCTTTAGAAATTTATCTTACAGATATACTCACATACATATACAAAGATAAACGTGTAAGTATATTCACTTGAGTTGTTGGTCATAGCAGCAGAAGACTAGAAGCAACAGCCCACTGATGGGGGACTTATTAAATACTATAATGGCCTCAAGGCATTACAGATAATTATACATGCCCACTGT
This sequence comes from Capra hircus, assembly GCF_001704415.2. Classification (NCBI taxonomy): domain Eukaryota; kingdom Metazoa; phylum Chordata; class Mammalia; order Artiodactyla; family Bovidae; genus Capra; species Capra hircus. The sequence goes on along the minus strand of NW_017189516.1, from coordinate 10,060,171 downwards.
AGAAAAGTTAAAAAAATACAGAAAAATGTAGAAGATAAAGATAATAAGCTCAGAGACAAGAGCTCATTATTTTGGCTCAATTATTAATGCCTCTATTATTTTTTCTATTCATATGTTTGTATGTATGTATATTTACATAATTGAGATCACTGAGATCATCAGTTGTGTAATACAATTGCATATTCTGCTTTTCCTTTTAAATTATCCTGAAAGAATGTCTCTGTGTCATTAGGATTTCATCAACGTAGTTTTAAATGGACTGCATAATGATTGATCATAATAATGTACATATCTGTAGCCATTCTTCTGTTGTTGGGAAGTTAGTTTTCTTTTTCTCTTCTTTTTGTTTTATAAATATGTTGCAGAGAACATCAATTGCATTATTAGAAGTAGAATTACTGGGTCAAAAAGCATGAAAAAGTTTAAAGTTCTGGGTTTATATTATCAAGTTTCATCATTAGTATTTTCCCAGTATATGACAGAGCCTTATTCTCTGCATCTTCATTGGTTTTAAGTATTATTATGTTTCTAAACTTTCTTAATTTCACAAGGAAAATACATTTCATTGTTTTGCATCTCATTAATACTTTTTGAGGTTGAAGTATGTTTGTATTTTTTACAAGTTGCTATCATCTTTTGTGAACTAACTGTATGTTTTATTTGTCCATATTTTATTGGAAGCTTGGTGTTTTTGTTATATATTTGTATGGGTCCTATACTCAGTATATTAATGATAGTTACTTTTAAAAATTTTCGGGAAAACATTTTCCCAGTTTTTATAACCTTTAACTTTATTAATTTTAAAATATTTAACAGTTTATAAACTTCTTGATGTTTTCCTTCATGATTCCATCCTTTACATGTATGTCTACTGCTACTGCTCAGTCGCTTCAGTCATGTCCGACTCTGTGTGACCCCATAGACGGCAGCCCACCAGGCTCCCCTGTCCCTGGGATTCTCCAGGCAAGGACACTGGAGTGGGTTGCCATTTCCTTCTCCAATGCATGAAAGTGAAAAGTGTCCGACTTTGTGTCCGACTCAGTTGTGTCCGACTCTGCAACGCCATGCAGCCTGCCAGGCTCCTCCATCCATGGGATTTTCCAGGCAAGAGTACTGGAATGGGGTGCCATCACCTTCTCCGTTACATGTATGTCTAGGAAGTTCTTTAAGAACTAGAGAAATTTGGACGTATTGAAAGGGAAAAGCTGTGTGAATGCGCTGGGATTGAGTGTGCAGAGAAAAGACATAACTTTCAGAGCCAGAGGAATACTCTTTGAAAGAGGAGGAAAGGAAAAATGAATGAGTCTAAGGCCTGCTTGAAAAAGATTAAAGGAGACCTAAATAAATGGAAAGACATCCCATGGTCAGGGACTGGAAGACTTAATATTGTTAAAATGGCAACACCATCTTGATTGATGGAAAAAACCCCAAATTGATCTATAGATTCAGTATAATCTCTCTCAAAATCTCATATGGTTTCTTTGTAAAAATTTACAAGCTGATCCTAAAATTCTTATGGAATTGCAAGGGACCCAGAATAGCAAAAAAGGCTTGAAAAAGAATAAAGTGAAAACTCCTAGAGGAGAACATAGGCAAAACACTCTCCGACATAAATCACAACAGGATCCTCTATGATCCACCTCCCAGAATTCTGGAAATAAAAGCAAAAATAAACAAATGGGATCTAATTAAAATTAAAAGCTTCTGCACAACAAAGGAAAACGTAAGCAAGGTGAAAAGACAGCCTTCTGAATTGGAGAAAATAATAGCAAATGAAACAACTGACAAACAACTAATCTCAAAAATATACAAGCAACTTATGCAACTCAATTCCAGAAAAATAAATGACCCAATCAAAAAATGGGCCAAAGAACTAAATAGACATTTCTCCAAAGAAGACATATGGATGGCTAACAAACACATGAAAAGTGCTCAACATCACTCATTATTAGAGAAATGCAAATCAAAACCACAATGAGGTACCACTTCACACCAGTCAGAATGTCTGCGATCCAAAAATCTGCAAGCAATAAACGCTGGAGAGGGTGTGGAGAAAAGGTAACCCTCCTACACTGTTGGTGGGAATGCAAACTAGTATAGCCACTATGGAGAACAGTGTGGAGATTCCTTAAAAAATTGCAAATAGAACTGCCATATGACCCAGCAATCCCACTGCTGGGCATACACACCGAGGAAACCAGAATTGAAAGAGACACATGTACCCCAATGTTCATCGCAGCACTGTTTATAATAGCCAGGACATGGAAACAACGTAGATGTCCATCAGCAGATGAATGGATAAGAAAGCTGTGGTACATATACACAATGGAGTATTACTCAGCCATTAAAAAGAATACATTTGAATCAGTTCTGATGAGATGGATGAAACTGGAGCCTATTATACAGAGTGAAGTAAGCCAGAAAGAAAAACACCAATACAGTATACTAACACATATATATGGAATTTAGAAAGATGGCAATGATGACCCTGTATGCAAGACAGCAAAAAAGACACAGCTGTGTATAGCGGACTTTTGGACTCAGAGGGAGAGGGAGAGGGTGGGATGATTCGGGAGAATGGCATTAAAACATGTATACTATCATGTAAGAATTGAATCACCAGTCTTTGTCCGATGCAGGATACAGCATGCTTGGGACTGGTGCACAGGGATGACCCAGAGGGATGTTGTGGGGAGGGAGGTGGGAGGGGGCTTCATGTTTGGGATCGCATGTACACCTGTGGTGGATTCATGTCAATGTATGGCAAAACCAATACAGTATTGTAAAGTAAAATAAAGTAAAAATAAAAATTAAAAAAAAAAGAATAAAGTGGAGGACTCTTGTATCGTGATTTAAAAATTTACTACAAATCTACAGTAATTATGACTGTGTGGTACTAACATAAGGATAGACATATACATCAATGGATAAAATTGAGAATGGAGAAGTAAACCCATACATCTATGATTAGTTGATTATCCACAAAAGTGCCAAGACTATTCATGGGGAAAGAATAGTCTTTTCAACATATGTAGCCATGACACTTAGCATAGACATGTAAAAGAATCTCTACCTCATACCATTTACTTGTGTACAGAATACATAAAGAAATATCATAATTCAATAATAAAGATACATACTAAAAATGGACAGATAATCTAATAGACATTTCTCCAAGGAAGATACACAAATGGCCAATACGCACATGAAAAGATGCTCAACATCATTAGTCACCAGTAAAATGCAAATCAAAACTACAGTGAGATACCATTTCACAACCACTAGGATTGCTACAATAAAAAAGATGGAAAATAAAAAATGGTAGTGAAGATATGAACTGGACCCCCCATATTGTTGGTGGGAATGTAAACTGGCACAGCCTCTTTGAAAAAGTGTTTGGCAGTTTCTCAAATGCTTGACCATAGATGTACCATATAACTCAGCAGTTCTATTCCTAGGTATACACTCATGAGAAGTGAAAACATGTGTTTACAGAAAAACTTGTACACAAATGTTCATAGCAACATTATTCATAATAGTCCATAATAGCTCTTTCAAAATTGAAAGAACCCAACTGTTCATCAATTAATGGATAAACAAAATTGGTGCATTCCATACAATGGAATACTATTTAGCTATAAAAAGAAATGCAGTAATCACACATCCTAAAATATGGATGAGCCTTCAAAACATTGTTACATGAAAGATGCCAGTCATAGAACACCACATATTCTATGATTCTGTTTATATGAAGTGTTCAAAATAGGAAAATTCAAATTAGATTACGGTGTCACCAGAGGCTAGGTGGAGGAGGTAATGAGGATTTATTGCTTAATGGTTTCAGAGTTTTTGTTTGGGGTGATGAAAAATTTTGAAAATAGATAGTGATGATGGTTCTATACATTGTAACTATAATTGTTGTTGTTTAGGTTAGTCGGACATGACTTAGCAGTTGAACAACAACAAAACTTGTTGTTCACTTGGTAAGTTGCATCTGACCTTTTGTGACCCCATGGACTGCAGCACACCAGGCATCCCTGTTCTTCACTGTCACCCAGAATTTGATGCCATCCAACCATCTCATCCTCTGTCGTCCCCTTCTCCTCTTGCCCTCTATCTTTGTCAGAATCAGGGTCTTTTCCAATGAGTTGGCTGTTCCTGTCAGGTGGCCAAAGTATTGGAGCTTCAGCATCAGTCCTTCTAATGAATATTCAGTGTTGCTTTCCTTTAGGATTGACTGGTTTCATCTCCTTGCTGTCCAACGGACTTTCAAGTGTCTGCTCAAGTATCATTACTCGAAAGCATCAATTCTGTGGCACTCAGACTTCTTTATGGTCCAACTCTCAGATTTGTACATGACTACTGGAAAAACCAGAGCTTTGACTATACGGACCTTTGCTGGCAAAGTGACATCTCTGCTTTTTAATATGCTGTCTAGGTTTGTCATAGCTTTTCTTCCCAGAAGCAAGCATCTTTTAATTTTGTGTCTGTAGTCACCATCAAGAGTCATTTTGGAGCCCCCAAAAATAAAATCTGTTACTGTTTCCACTTTTCCCCTTTTTATCTGCCATGAAGTGATAGAACCAGATGCCATGATCTTTGTTTTTTGAATGTTGAATTTTAAGCCAGCTTTTTCACTCTCCTCTTTCACCCTCATCAAGAGACTCTTTAGTTCCTTTTTGCTTTCTGCCATTAGAGTGGTATCATCTGCATATTTGAGGTTATTGATATTTCTCCTGGCCATCTTGATTCCAGCTTGTGATCATCCAGCTTGGCATTTTGCATGATGTACTCTGCATATAAGTTAAATAAGCAAGGTGACAATATACAGCCTTGGCGTACTGCTTTTTGAATTTTGAACCAGTCCATTGTTTCATGTCCAGTTCTAGACTGTTGCTTCTTGACCTGCATACAGGTTTCTCGGGAGGCAGGTAGGGTGGTCTGGTATTCCCATCTCTTTAAGAATTTTTCACAGTTTGTTGTGATCCACACAATCAACGGCTTTAGCTTAGTCAATGAAGCAGAAATAGATGTTTTTCTGGTGTTCCCTTGCTTTTTCTATGAGTCAATGGATGTTGGCAATTTAATCACTGGTTTCTCTGCCTTTTCTAAAAATCCAGCTTGTACATCTGGAAGTTCTTGGTTCACGTACTGTTGAAGCTAACTTGAAGGGTTTTCAGCATTACCCTGAATGACTATAATTAATGCCCCAGAATTATACACTTAAAAATGGTTAAAATGGAAAAAACATGTTTTCTTTAAAAGAAAAAGGCCAAATTAAGCAATATTTTTTTAATTGCTAGGAAGCAATTGCTAGATTGCTTGTTATTGCGGTTTAGTTGCTAATTAGTATCTGACTCTTTTATGAGACCCCATGGACAGAGGGTAGGTCTTAGTAAACCATGAGGGAGGTTTATCTACAGAGATAGACCAGATAATACCTTATCTGAAACAGTCTGGAGCTGAGGGCTAGCGACAAATGAAGTTTCATAACATCTCACATGAACTAATGCAGTGTTTGCCACCTCTTTTCATGATAGGAATCGCTGCTGCTGCTGCTAAGTCGCTTCAGTCGTGTCCGACTCTGTGCAGCCCCATAGATGGCAGCCCACTGTGCTCCCCCATCCCTGGGATTCTCCAGGCAAGAACACTGGAGTGGGTTGCCATTTCCTTCTCCAATGCATGAAAGTGAAAAGTGAAAGTGAAGTCGCTCAGTCAAGTCCGACTCTTTGCCACCCCATGGACTGCAGCCTACCAGGCTCCTCCATCCATGGGATTTTCCAGGCAAGAGTACTGGAGTAGGGTGCCATTGCCTTCTCCGTAGGAATCACTAGGGTACTTAAATATACAGATCAGTGATTCTCAAAGAGTAGTCTAAAGATTCTTGGGGGTTCGTGAGGTCCTTTGTTTTGTAATTACAGATCTAGGAGAGGCCAGATTTTCTCCCTATACTTTAGGCAAAATAACTTATATTAATAGTTAACGGACTGAATGCAGAAGCAGATATAAGAATCCAGCTGTCATCTATTAAGGCAGACATCAGAGAGGTTGGGGAAAATGTAAAATATTACCACTCACTAAATTTTTGAGAATAATGTTTTCATAAAAATGCAATTTATGTTAATTTCAATGGATTTATTACTTTAAATGAAATAATAATTAAAATTTATGACTTTTAATTTCTAATATGCTAAATACAAATAACTATAACCCACATAAATAAAGCTCTTTGAGGTCTTCAATAGTTTTTAAGTTTGTAAGGACACCTCAGATCTAAAATTTTGAGAAACATTGATGTAGATAACCAAGTCTTTCAGTTGGAAATTCTGATTTAGGAAGTCCTATAGAGCATAGAAGTGTGGCCGAGAGGAACTACCCCTCGCCCAAGGTCAGGTGAGGCGACCGAGAGTGTCAGGCTGCGTTGGCACAGGAGCAGCCTAGAGTAGCTACCCCATTTCCGAGGTTAGGGGCAGTGGCGGAAATGAGCTACCGCACGCCCGAGGTCAGGGGTGGCAGCTGAGAGGAGCAACCCCAAGTCCAAGGAGCGGCGGCTATGTGGGCACAGGAGGGCCAAGAGGAGCTACTCCACATTCAAGGTCAGGAGGGGCAGCTGTGAGGAGATACCCCTCATCCAAGGTAAGGAGCAGCGGCCACGCTTTGCTGGAGCAGCCGTGAAGAGATACCCCACGTCCAAAGTAAGAGAAACCCAAGTAAGATGGTAGATGTTGTGAGAAGGCATCAGAGGGCAGACACACTGAAACCATAATCACAGAAAAAGAGCCAATCTGATCACATAGACCACAGCCTTGTCTAACTCAATGAAACTAAGCCACGCCATGGGGGGCCACCCAAGACGGGAGGATCATGGTGGAGACGTCTGACAGAATGTGGTCCACTGGAGAAGGGAATGGCAAAACACTTCAAGATTCTTGCCTTGAGAACCCCATGAACAGTATGAAAACACAAAATTATAGGATACTGAAAGGGGAACTCCCTGGGTCAGTAGATGCCTGATATGCTACTGGAGATCAGTGGAGAAATAACTCCAAGAAGAATGAAGAGATGGAGCCAAAGCAAAAACAATACTCAATTGAGGATGTGACTGGTGATAGAAGCAAGGTCTGATGCTATAAAGAGCAATATTGCATAGGAACCTAGCATGTCAGGTCCATGAATCAAGGCAAATTGGAAGTGGTCAAACAGGAGATGGCAAGAGTGAACGTCGACATTCTAGGAATCCGCGAACTAAAATGGACTGGAATGGGTGAATTTAACTCAGTTCAGTTCAGTTCAGTCACTCAGTCGTGTCTGACTCTTTGTGACCCCATGATTCACAGCACACCAGGCCTCCCTGTCCATCACCATCTCCTGGAGTTCACTCAAACTCACGTCCTTTGAGTCGGTGATGCTATCCATCAGATCACCATTATATCTACTACTGTGGGCAGGAATCCCTTAGAAGAAATGGACTAGCCATCATGGTCAACAAAAGAGTCTGAAATACAGTACTTGGATGCAATCTCAAAAATGACAGAATGATCTCTGTTCATTTCCAATGCGAACCATTCAATATCACAGTAATCCAAGCCTATGCCCCAACCAGTAATGCTAAAGAAGCTGAAATTGAACGGTTCTATGAAGACCTATATGACCTTTTAGAACTAACACCCAAAAAAGATGTCCTTTTCATTATAGGGGACTGGAATGCAAAAGTAGGAATTCAAGAAACACTTGGAGTAACAGGCAAATTTGGCCTTGGAGTATGGAATGAAGCAGGGCAAAGGCTAATAGAGTTTTGCCAAGAGATGGCACTGGTCATAGCAAACACCCTCTTCCAACAACACAAGAGAAGACTCTACACATGGACATCACCAGATGGTCAACACGGAAATCAAATCGATTATATTCTTTGCAGCCAAAATGGAGAAGCTCTATACAGTAAGCAAAAACAAGACCAGGAGCTGACTCTGGCTCAGATCATTAACTCCTTATTGCCAAATTCAGACTTAAATTGAAGAAAGTGGGGGAAAACCACTAGACCATTCAGGTATGACCTAAATCAAATCCCATATGATTATACAGTGGAGATGACAAATAGATTTAAGGGACTAGATCTGATAAACAAAGTGTCTGATGAACTATGGACGGAGGTTTGTGACACTGTACAGGAAACAGGGATCAAGACCATCCCCATGGAAAAGAAATGCAAAAAAGCAAAATGGCTGTCTGAGGCGGCCTTACAAATAGCTGTGAAAAGAAGAGAAACAAAAAGCAAAGGAGAAAAGGAAAGATATAAGCATTTGAATGCAGAGTTCCAAAGAATAGCAAAGAGAGATAAGAAAGCCTTCCTCAGCGATCAATGCAAAGAAATAGAGAGAAAAAAGAGAATGGAAAAGACTAAAGATCTCTTCAAGAAAATTAGAGATACCAAGGGAACATTTCATGCAAAGATGGGCTCGATAAAGGACAGAAATGGTATGGACCTAACAGAAGCAGAAGATATTAAGAAGAGGTGGCAAGAATACACAGAACTGTACCAAAAAGATCTTCACAACCAAGATAATCATGGTGGTGTGATCACTCACCTAGAGCCAGACATCCTGGAATGGGAAGTCAAGTGGGCCTTAGAAAGAATCACTATGAACAAAGCTAGTGGAGGTGATGGAATTCCAATTGAGCTATTTCAAATCCTGAAAGATGATGCTGTGAAAGTGCTGCACTCAATATGCCACCAAATTTGGAAAATTCAGCACTAGCCACAGGACTGGAAAAGGTCAGTTTTCATTCCAATCCCAAAGAAAGGCAATGCCAAAAAATGCTCAAACTACTGCACAATTGCACTCATCTCACACTAGTAAATAATGCTCAAAATTCTCCAAGCCAGGCTTTGGCAATACGTGAACCGAGAAATTCCAGATGTTCAAGCTGGTTTTAGAAAAGGCAGAGGAACCAGAGATCAAATTGCCAACATCTGATGGATCATTGAAAAAGCAAAAGAGTTCCAGAAAAACATCTATTTCTGCTTTATTGACTATGCCAAAGCCTTTGACTGTGTGGATCAAAATAAACTGGAAAATTCTGAAACAGATGGGAATACCAGACCACCTGACCTGCCTCTTGAGAAACCTATATGCAGGTCAGGAAGCAACAGTTAGAACTGGACATGGAACAATAGACTTGTTTGAAATAGGAAAAGGAGTATGTCAAGGCTGTATATTGTCATCATGCTTATTTAACTTATATGCAGGGTACATCATGAGAAATGCTGGTCTGGAAGAAGCACAAGAGGGATGGTATGGGGAGGGAGGTGGAAGGGGGATTCAGGATGGGGAACACGTGTACACCCATGGTGGATTCATGTTGATGTATGGCAAAACCAATACAATATTGTAAAGTAATTAGCTTCCAATTAAAATAAGTAAATTTATATTAAAAAAAAAGAAGCACAAGCTGGAATAAAGATTGCCAGGAGAAATATCAATAACCTCAGATATGCAGATGACACCACCCTTATGGCAGAAAGTGAAGAGGAAATAAAAGCCTCTTGATGAAAGTGAAAGAGGAGAGCGAAAAAGTTGGCTTAAAGCTCAACATTCAGAAAACGAAGATCATGGCATCTGGTCCCATCACTTCATGGCAAATAGATGGGGGAACAGTGGAAACAGTGACAGACTTTGTTTTTGGGGCTCCAGAATCACTGCAGATGGTGACTGCAGCCAGGAAACTAAAAGAGGCTTATTCCTTGGAAGGAAAGTTATGACCAACCTAGATAGCATGTTAAAAAGCAGAGTTATTACTGTGCCAACAAAGGTCCATCTAATCAAGGCTATGGTTTTTCCAGTGGTCATGTTTGACTGTGAAGAAAGCTGAGCGTCAAAGAATTGATACTTTTGAACTGTGGTGTTGGAGAAGACTCTTGAGAGTCCCTTGGACTGCAAGGAGATCCAACCAGTCCAATCTAAAGGAGATCACTCCTGGGTATTCATTGGAAGGAGCAATGCTGAAGCTGAAACTCCAATACTTTGGCCACCTCATGTGAAGAGTTGACTCATTGGAAAAGACCCTGATGCTGGGAGGGATTGGGGGCAGGAAGAGAAGGGGACAACAGGATGAGATGGCTGGATGGCATCACCGACTCAAAGGACGTGAGTTTGAACAAACTCCGGGAGTTGGTGATGGACAGGGAGGCCTCAGTTCAGTTCAGTTCAGTTGCTCAGTCGTGTCTGACTCTTTGCCACCCCATGAATTGCAGCATGCCAGGCCTCCCTGTCCATCACCAACTCCCGGAGTTCACTCAGACTCACTCCACTGAGTCAGTGATGCCATCCAGCCATCTCATCCTCTGTCGCCCCCTTCTCCTCCTGCCCCCAATCCCTCCCAGCATCAGAGTTTTTCCAATGAGTCAACTCTTCTCACCAGGTGGCCAAAGCACTGGAGTTTCAGCTTTAGCATCATTCCTTCCAATTAACACCCAGGACTGATCTCCTTTAGAATGGACTGGTTGGATCTCCTTGCAGTCCAGGGGACTCTCAAGAATCTTCTCCAACACCACAGTTCAAAAGCATCAATTCTTCGGCACTCAGCTTTCTTCACAGTCCAACTTTCACATCCATGCATGACTACTGGAAAAACCATAGCCTTGACTAGGCGGACCTTTGTTGGCAAAGTAATGTCTCTGCTTTTGAATATACTATCTAGGTTGGTCATAACTTTCCTTTCAAGGAGTAAGCGTCTTTTAATTTCATGGCTGCAGTCACCATCTGCAGTGATTTTGGAGCCCCCCAAAATAAAGTCTGACACTGTTTCCACTGTTTCCCCATCTGTTTGCTATGAAGTGATGATACCAGATGCCTGGCGTGTTGTGATTCATGGGGTTGCAAAGAGTCGGACACAACTGAGCGACCGAACTGACCTAATAGAACCTAGAGTCTGTATTCTTAGACAGTTATACCAGGTGCTTACCAGAGAAGTTTGGTTAACACTGAACCAAAATAAAGGTGTTAAGATATTAGGGATTTTTATGATGGACTATGGTGAATGCAAGATAGAATCAAGATTAAATGTATAAAAAGACATCAAGTCGGGAAATGCTGGTCTATTTGAGGTAGATAAGACTATATTTATAGCAGAGTCATTTGATGACCCAATTTTCATAACTTTATCTAGCAATGTTGACAATGCAGAAGCAGAAGCAGAGAAAGTGGGCACTTTAACATGAGTTGGATGGGGCTTTGGGTGTGGACCCTTCAAGTACATCTGTCCTAGTTATATACATGACATTCAGATTGTAGAGTGAGGAGGCCGTGCCCTGAGTTTATATTGGAGGAGTGTTGTGGAATCTATTGGGTGTGAGTATAATAGCTTAAGGTGGGAGCCTGGAGAAACCTATAGAATATAGTGTTAGGTGGTTAGGATGGTATAGTGGATTTTAGAAAGTTAGATGACACAGGGAAATTGAAAACAGACAGGGAAACATGCATCTGCCACCACAGGTTTACTAGCGGTCTCAGTATGTAGCATGTTAAAGAGGACTGGGATGGGGCTCACAGTGGACAACTATAAGGAAGAAAAATGAAGATGGAGGTTCCTGGATATGTGGGACCCAGGTGATACCATTTATTCATGATATGGTCATGGGAATCTATAGAAGGGAGGCTCCTGGGACCCCAGAATGCACTGCTAAAATATAACTAAAATAGAAGTTGGGTGAGGGCTGACAGATTCTGTTGGTTTGCTTCATACCAGATGCATTAGATGGTGGAGTTTCCAAGTGGGTGCCCTAATTATGTGTTCTTAGTAGGATGCCAGCATTTGCATGGCATGGCTGTCTCAATATACCACCTTACTTTATGGTATTTGTCCTTTGTAAATTCACAGCAGAATCATACATAGAGAGAGGGGATGGAGTGATACATATGTTCATTCAGAAATATGTCTTCAAATTAATACTACTGATAACAAGTAATGAACTAAATATAATAGCAATAGCTACCATTTATTGAGCACTTGCTATGCACCAGGAATTGTGCATAGTAAGTACTTTACACTTTCCATATATCATCTTATTTAATCTTCACAGAAACTGCCCTTGAGCTTTGTTGTTGTTCAGTTGCTCAGTCCTGTCCAACTCTTTGTGACCCCATGGACTGCAGCACGCCAGGCTTCCCTGTCCTTCACTAGCTCCAGGAGTTTGCTGAGATTCATGTCCATTGAGTTGGTGATGCTCTTATTTATCACAGCAACTGCCCTTGAGGTAGGTTCTATGATTATTTTCGTCTTACAAAGGAAGGCCTGTGGCTTATTACAATTTAGCCATATCATGTTCTTGTAGTTTTTTGATCATGCCTGACTCCTTCTTGACTCTGGACTTCTACATGTTCCTGTTCTCTCTGCCTGGAAAGCTATTCTGCCCTCAACTAAATTAACTCCTACTCACCCTTCAGGGCTCACCCTAAATATAATTTTTCAGGAAGCCTTCCCCTAACACCGTTAATAGGTTGTCTGCCTATTGGTATATACTTGGTATACTTGGTATATACTCTCATAGCACCTTGTATTCCTTCTTTACAGCACTTATTACAATTTGTAGGTTTAACTTGTTTATATTTGTCTTACCGACTAGACCATGTGAGGAGGAGAGGAACTACATCTGTCTTATTTACTGTAATGTTTCTGAAGATGTAAAAGTTCTCAATAAATACCAGTTGAATTAATGAATTTATTCAGGGTCAAAGAGGAAGTACAGGAATCTGGATATAAAACAAGGTTGGTCTCACTTCAGGACCTGCAGAACAAGTTATTGCATGTCTTTTGCTACATTGCCAATGATAAGGAACAGAGTTGACCCCATACTTCGTCTGGGAATTGGAAAGAAATGTAGAGGGGCAACAGCTTGTGCTGGGTTGGAAGAGTGGAAAGAGACTATGAGAGTCAAGGAGAGACAGTTGGCTCTGCAATTAACATCGGAGCCCTTGTGTAGAGGCCTATTAGAAAAGTCTTCCATTTTCTGTTTTGAGAACAGAAGGAGCTCTAGGAATGACAATCTAAATTATATTCTTTTCCTCCTGCTAAACAAGGAAGTTGCTTAGATGACTGACCATGAATGTGTGTTTCCAAAAGACAGTGTCTTTCCTCACTGGTCCCTTTTTCCCTAACCTTCCACGTTCCTCCTCAACAGCTCCCTGTTCATGAAGTGCTGGTGAAAGGCAGTGTAGCTCCAGCTACTCCAGAGAGAAGAAAAGCAGCAGTCCCCAAAGATCAGCTGAAGAGTCAGGAGGAGGAAGGTGAAGCCTGTGCTCTAGGCAACTTGGACAAAGCCTATGTCACTTGCGGCCCCACCAGAGCCTGGAACCTGAATTGGATTTCTGTGTAGCCAGAGATGCAGTGGCAGAGCACCACAGTGACCTGAAGGTAATATAAACTTGGGTTCTTTTATTATTTTAAGCCTTTGATTAAATTCCTTTGGAGGGAGTTTCCTCTGATGGCTCTGATAAGCTCCTTGTGTCTGGACCTGGTGGGTTCAGTCTCTCATTGTTTCTTAACCATGAATAACATTTGGCTGTGGCAGTGGAAGTGAAACGAGGGCTGCACAGGGAGGGGAAAGAGAGTCATGTTGCCATCAGAAATGTTGTCAGGGCTGGTCCTGGGTTGAACTCTGTTGAGAGCCACTGAGCAGTGAAGCCCGCCCAGCTCCTCCCTCCCCTCACTCCCACCTCTCTGTCGCCAAACTTAAAGTGTAGTGGTTCCTAACATTTGGGAGGAAACTTTGAGAACTAATGGAAGATTAAATGTATGTACACATAAAAATTTGCATACTATTCTGGGAGTTCAAGCCCAAAGGGCCTTCTGTGGACCTTTAAGGACCTTGTGAACTCCAAGTTTGGAACCTCTGGTGTACAGTCTTTCTCTTGGTCTGGAATAGCAGTTGTGTATAGAAGTTATAGCATTCCTAGGTCTTATATACTCTTTTTTGAAACACTACAGGTGCTTGTGAGAAATCTGGGGGTCACATGGAGTATGTAGTTCATAAATAATGCTACCACATTCTGTCACTTGTATCTAACATTCACCTTGTTCTATGCAAATGATAAAATATCCTTGCAAAAGTTTGTCTAGCCTCAGCTTAAGCACTTCCAGTGACAGGGAATTCACTGTCTTTCCTAAGATAGAGTTTAGTTTGTCACCGTGCATATTTAAGTGTACTGGAAACTTAATAGTTCAGATGATTGTTATATAATGCATTTGCTCTCTCTAGCCCGGCATTTGCATCATATACCTCTTTGCTGAAAGTTTCTATGTCTTTGTCTATTCACTCATTTACTCATTCATTCTTTCAACCAACCATTGTCTATTCAACAAACATTTCCTACATGTTTGTTTTGTTCCAGGAACACCATAAACACTGGGAGCAGATGAAAAGAAATTGTCTCTGTGCATGTTTTCATCTAAAACCAGAGGTCCAGAGCTTATGACTCTACAATCCCCTCTCATTCAGTTCAGTTCAGTCGCTCAGTCGTGTCCGACTATTTGCGACCCCATGAATCGCAGCACACCAGGCCTTCCTGTCCATCACCAACTCCCGGAGTTCACTCAAACTCATGTCCATCGAGTCGGTGATGCCATCCAGCCATCTCATCCTCTGCCGTCCCCTTCTCCTCCTGCCCCCAATCCCTCCCAGCATCAGAGTCTTTTCCAATGAGTCAGCTCTTCGCATGAGGTGGCCAAAGTACTGGAGTTTCAGCTTCAGCATCAGTCCTTCCAATGAACACCCAGGACTGATCTCCTTTAGGATGGACTGGTTGGATCTCCTTGCAGTCCAGGGGACTCACAAGAGTCTTCTCCAACACCACAGTTCAAAAGCATTAATTCTTTGGCGCTCAGCTTTCTTCACAGTCCAACTTTCACATCCATACATGACCACTGGAAAAACTATAGCCTTGACTAGATGGACCTTTGTTGGCAAAGTAATGTCTCTGCTTTTTTAATATGCTATCTAGGTTGGTCATAACTGGTTGGCACAAAATCCATTACTTTAACACTTTGGGGATATGATGTCATTAGCTGCCGATTGATCTAGTGGTACTAGGTCATCCATCTTATATTTTCATTTCCAGAATTTATCTTTTCCTTCTTTCTGACCAGGAGAACGGATGCCTATTGACATTTTCTAGCAACGTGCCCTATTCATTCATTGTCATTCCTAAAGTTCCAAGAATGCCTCCCATTTGACCGCCTTCTGCATCTTGGGATTCTTCTTCCATTCTTTTGCCCTCTACTTCCACTCACAGGAAAAAGGTAAGTCTTGACCCTAGGCTTTGAAATATTTTCCTTTTCATTACATTGGCATTTTCCTTGTAAATCCCACCCTGTAATATGGTGCTTGCAGCCTTGCCAGGCCCATGTCAAGTGCCTCGCTAGAGTAATACTGGCTCTACTCACAGGGAAGTGCCTGCTTCCTATTGGTTAAAACAGATCTCACTTATCTCACAAGCCCTTAGAAGTTGGGGCTATGTATCTAGGTAGTTGACCATAGCGAATATAGTAAAATTTTGGCTTTAAAATAAAGGTATAATGCACATTAAAAATGCGATAAAAAATGTCATACAGCTGATTTTTACCCTCCTCCCATAGACCTCTAGAAGTGGTGTTTCTTCCCTGTAGCCCAACATGGACATTGCCATCAGCCTCTTGGCTCTCCAAACCCTCCTGTTGGTTCTTCAAAGTGGGGCATTACCCCTTTTAGGAAACTTTCCCTACTCACCCCAGCCCTGTGTAATCTTGGCCTTGGTGGTTCCATTGGTAAGCACTCTAGTCTCCAATCACATACATGGTGCAACTTAGCACTTTCTATCGTACAGCCTTATTTGCTCTTTCATGTATGTATTCTCTGTTGGGTACTTAGATTTGGATGAACTTCTATAGAGTTTATGGTTTTGACTTTTAAGTGAGCTGCTATCTAAACTATTTGTTTCACCAATCAGTTGGGAAAATAGTGGATGTCACTGAGGAGCATCAGGAGAAACTATCCTAACCCCAAACCTTCTACGAGACTTTTATTCCTCTGGTTCTTATGTCCAGACAGCATTTGCTTTGAAAATGCAAATAGCCCTATACTCCCACCTCAGTAATTATCAGTAAAGGGGTCAGGGATTTTAAAGCAAGATATCTAAGAGGCTGTTCTGGAGAAGAGAGAGCTCCAGGAATGCCTTCCCCACTTCAACTAAAGCCACTCTTCTTTTATGGACTGAAGTTATCCTAAAACTTTATGTATAAGTCATTCAGATACAAAAAGAATTCTTTCTGAAAACTATTATTTTAGAGTACTAGGTTTCAAACTTTATTGTGCACAGGAATCCTCTGGAAGGCTGTTAACATGCAGATGGCTGGCCCTTATCCCCAGGGATTCTGACTTGGCACGTCTGGGGTAGGACCTGATAATTTCCATTTCTCACAAGGACACAGATGGTGCTGCTGGTGAAAAGGCCATATACTCTAAGAACTGTTGCTTTAGGAAAATGTGTTAACAGATTCCCAGAACTCTCTAGGAGAAACACTGGTAGAGGATAGGGGTAGGGGTTTGGAGAGGGAGTGGGAGAACACCTCTGGAAGGGAAGGTTGACTGGTTCAAAAGATCATTCTCCCTATTGATTGGTGTTTATTTCAAATCACCTCATCTTCATATGTTAAGTAAGAAGCCACCAATTAGAGTTGCTCACCTTTGGGCTTTGGGCCCTAACCAAATTCCAAAGGAGGGTTTCTCTATGCTTAGTCCTAAGTACAAATGGGAGCTTCCATAAGAGCTGATGGTCTAGGCCTTTCTGAAGCTTTGATTCACCACTAAGTTTAAAGTCACAGAACCAGAAAGAACTTCAGAAAGGGCTCCTAGATAATGCTAATATTGTAGATAGCAAGTCACCTAGGCTAGGCAGTGTGATGCCAACATCAAGAGATTCTAATGAGTAGCAAAAAAAGCCAACAAACCTTCTAATCTTACTAAGTGTACAAATCAATAGAGTTAGACAGTGGTTACAATATAAAGACAATTTTATTGCCAATAAAAGCCTTTGATAACTCATTTATCCTGTTTCAGTAGGACCTTATTCTTTCTGATGAAAATCCAGTCATAGCATCTCTCATTAAAAATAAAATTATTTTGAAATAAATAAATATATAAAATAAATAGCATATACATTTCATAAATAGTTTGTCTTTATGCACAGTATCCATGCTTACATTTTAATATCATTTTCTTACAACCTACCCCATCTCCCACTTTCAACGTCAGGAAAACTGCATGTCAGGACAGATGATAAATCTGCAGAGCCAATACAGGAATGGCTTGCAGCAGGGCTGGAGCCCCAAGGATTTTCTTAATGAGACTTCTCCAAAGCTCTGTAGGTAGCATCTATGGCAGATTCCTTGGTCTTTCATTTACCCACTTTAAGGTATTTGGGTAGATTGTGGGGCAAGACACCTCTGGCCCTTGGTAGGGGGCCCCATTCTTTCTTGTGCCACCTCAGGGGAAAGAACGTGAGTAAAGAAAAAAGTATATACAAGATTCCCTCTAGACCTCCCCATCCCCCCACACCCCTCCCCCAAATAACCCAACCTTGATATATACTTTTGAACAATGAGGGAACAGCTGGGTCGAGTTGAACAGTAAGTGCTTCTTTGTTATCTAAATTGATAGGAAAGAGAATTGAAAAGCTATGAGTATAGTGCTTCCAGAGACAACTGTGGCCGCAGAGTATAAGGGTCACAGAGGTCACACTAGGGGTCCGTTACCTATAGCGGAAGAGGTCTCTGGACATGGTGGGCAACTTAGAAGGATCTACTGGCCTGGGTAAAAAGTGGGTGAATTTCTGGTGTCGTTTAGTCCTGTATCCCTCCCGGGGTGAGCCGTCTTTATTCAGGGCCACATAATACTGTCTCTCCGAGTCCGAGTGTTTGTACAAGGTGGAGGCATAGGTGTTGTACCAGTTTTCTTCAAACTGTTCCCGGAAAACACATTCACGTGTGAGTTTCTTCTGTGAGGGTGAGAAAATAAAGTAGAGCCCATTATATGACTATTTCTCCCATCCCAGCTTGCTGGTGGAGAAACTAAAATAATAAATAGCACATTTATATTAGAAAATTTCAGGTCTATCTTCTGGTATTACTGAGACATCTTCTTTCCAAATAGCATGAAACAGTCTTGTCTGTATTGCTTTCACCCTCTTTCATGAGCCACACAAAAATATTTCAGGTGAGATCTTTTCTGAAAGCAAGAGACTAGAAGAGATGGGCTCACCTGGTACTCTGAGCCTGAGAATTTCTGCTTCCCAATGCCCACTGATACCTCTGAACTTTCTCCCTATTTAGGGCTAAAGATGTTCAAATCCATTGAGATTGCCGTCAACCATGTCAACTGACAGGCAAAGGCCTCGAATCTATATAAAGCTCCATGGGAGGCGAGCTGTGATCTCTCCTAATGAAGGGTCTCAGGGCCTGTCAGTTGGAAAGCCAGGAAAAAAATCTCCTTGAGAAGTTCCTCCAGTCTGGCTAGTTCAAGCTGGCAGCTCCTGGGTCTCTTGCCTCTATCCCTTCTCACACTTGATTCAGCCACAGTACTACTTGCTGGGGTTGCCGATACCGAGTGCTGGGGACGGGCCTATCTCTTAGGTGTCAGGGAAGAATGTGCTCTGATTTCATGGGATGCAGGCAGCCAGAAAGTATGCTCTGCGACTCAAAAGCCAAAGCCAGGAGTTGGGATCCCCCAGAAGGGTTAAGATCAGCAAAGTCACTTACCATTCCCCAGCTCTGGGCTGGCTTCCAGAACAGAACATGTCCTGCAGCCAATACAGTCCTAGCTGGGGACTTAGGGCTGTCACCAGACCCTCGAATCCTCACTCGTTTGTTTGCTTCATTTGGCCTTTGGGATTCAGCTGAAGCGATTTGGACATCAAGGACTTTGTTCTTAATTTCAGAATCCTCAATCTCAAGGCCAGCTCTCACTGCCTATTTTTGTGCCAGCTAGTTGGCTACTCCTCTGGGTACCCGTCACAAATCAGATATACTCCTTGGGAGGGTTAATGCCTCAAACCCTTACCATCTACTGAAAAACCAGTACAGCTTCCTATTATTATCAGATGAGCTGACACTCTAATGGAGAAGGCAGAAGCAATTATACCACATAAAAGCTTCTGTTTTCATGGGGACTGAATGAGTGAAAGTGTTATGTAGCAAGTTCCTGGGCAGTCAAGAATTGACTAGAAGACACTAATCCTTTAAAGTTGACAAAAGTGCTTTCAAGTGCTAGATAAATGTTTTGCCTTACATTGTCCAAACACTGGTGGTAATAGCTTCTGTGAAAAAAAAAAAAAAAAACACCTTAAACTTACCGACCCATAGAGTTCTCCTCGCTCGTTCATTCCTAAATACAGGCCAGAGTCCACTCCCCGGATGCTGATCAGCCCTACAGCCAGGCTGATAAACTCCAGAATTCCTAGAGCAAAACAGTGAATGCCATTTCCATCACTGATATCAAGCTAACAGAAAGCTATCAAGGTGACATGAGCTGGTCCTTTATCCCCAACTGAAGGCCAGCACTATGTGCCTTTGGTGAATTACCTGATGAAACCGTCTTTTGCAGCAAGAATGGAACCTCAGAGAAGAAACTGAGTCTCTCTGGGCCCCAGTCAGTCCATATGTAAAATGGGGGACAATCTCTGCCTCTACTCAACACTCTTAGGCATATAATAAGGAAGAGACTGTGAGAAGGCTTTGGCTATAAAAGCTTCATAATTTCAAGGTACTGTTAAAGGCCACCATTTCAAGAAATAGGAGGGCAGCTTTCGAAATGAAACAATGTGGCCAAGTTTCTCTATCTTTCCAAAGTCACTTTCTGATTCCCCAGAGCTCACAGCATTACCTTGCTGTCCTCTAGGCTGAACTTGTTTTGTACCCTCTTAGCTCCCATGTCCTTAAAGCCACATGAGGCTGTCAACTGCCTGTAGCTGACTCTAACAAAGGCCACACAGGCCACTCACTAAGTTTGTTCCTCTGTCCTATGGTAGGAAGCAAAACTTGGCCTGGTGAGAGCTTTCTCCTCAAAAGTAATTTTAGCCAGTGCAGCTGCAGGCCGACAAGCCTGTCATTCTCCCCTTCTCTCTTGTGGATTTTAACTCTATCTACAGCAAAGAGTTGGCAGGTAGTATTAGACTTGATACTGATTTGAGATGTTGCAACTTTAAGGGGAAGAGGAAGATATTCAGAAATGTTCCTCTAGTTGACAAGTTAGAGGTGAGGATTTGAAAACGTTTTCATTTACCCAGCAGCAGCAAGGGGAAAAAGACATTGAGTACTAAATGGGAAAAAGGAACCATAACTGAAATCCTGGGGATACTGAAAACTTAACAATTTTTTTCTAACATAACACATCTATTATATGGATACAGATGCACTGGTCAACTAGATTTCTTTTTTATATTCTCTAACCATATTTTTCAATGTATAGATTAAAACTTGATACAACTGACTCCAGAGGCATCCAAAGGTATGAAATGAGCTCATATCTGGCTGTCTTATCAAAAAATGTAATTCTTAAGGGTAGTAATATTCTATGTAATCTACACGGGGAATAGGACTGATTCCTTAAAGATCACTTAAAAAAATTAAGTGGTCAATTTTGAAATCAGGTTCAAGAGCCCAGTGGGAAGTCTTCTGAAGAGCCCCAGTGACTTGGGCTAGTGGGTGGGTATTCAGGTATGGAAGCTTTTAGGGCACACACAGACCTTTTCCAAGAATGTAACTCTCTTCTGCTGCTACTGTACAGAACACTCAAAGCATAGCCTTTGGCCTCTAGCATTGACATCCTCCAAGTTTTATTCTCAGTCTGGTGGTTACTAACTCTCATAGCACATACACACAAAAGAGTTTTAGAAAAGGAGATTGACACAAGATGGTAGGAGGGGAAGGGAAAATTACCCGGTGCCAAGTAGGGGTTAAGCAGATACTGATTTAGTGGGCCAAGACCTTTAGTTACACTGAACAGGGTTCTGATTTTGGTGCTGCTCTGTTTAACATTTTAATAAATTACTTATAAGAGGACATGGGGACTGTTTACCCTAGTTCCAGAAGACATACAGCTGAGAGGGTAACAATAAAAATCCAGAGATTTTAAGAGAATGGAAAAATGGGCTGACTCCAACAAAATAAACTTTGATTAGAATAAATGTAAAGTCCTGCACTTTGGTCCAGAAACCAGTTAACCAAGATGTTTTGTGTTTGGAGTTGTATTGAGGGAGGGTGAGCCTCAAGTATTTATCATGAATTTATCTACTTCTTTATTTTTATTTCCATACTCCTCCCCCTTCCAGGCAACTATGTATATTTTCTTGAAAACTTTGGACTGTTGGACTACTCTTTTGTGTTCCTGTGCATTTTTATTAAATATATCTCCCCATCTTTGGGATGGGGAGATGTGGCTTAGCAAAACATACACAACAACAGCTTATAGAACCTGATTGAACAAGGTAAGCTCAGTATAGCTGAGTCACGAGATTTTAAAAAGCTAATGTGAAGTTATATAAAAATTAAAAATTACTAAAAACCTAATTAAACAAATAGAAAAAAGGAAATAAAAATTAATATGATTTAAGACTGTATTGATTGAGATCTAGTAACTGGCATAAGGGCAGGGGTTGCCCCATTCTACTCTGCCTCAGATCACAGTAAGAATACAGTTTTGAATTCTACTATGTTTAAAAAGGGCCACAGAAAACCAGGAGGGTGTTCAAAGGAGAGTGGCCAGTATGGCCAGGAAATGAGAAGTCAGGTCATGATTCAGTTCTGGGTGGTAAACATTGAGGGATACCAACCTGCTGGAGCCTTCAGTTCTTTGCTTTGCTTAGGCAGTTTACTTCTGAGCTTTGAGTCTTGGTTCCCTCATTCTCTAAGTATCTCATGTCTCTGACCACCCTGAGCTCATTAAGTAGCAGAGGGCAGCTTGTGATCTCACCGTCCAAGACCTGGTGTGAGAACAAATCATGAAACCCAAGAGGTGTGGCCTTTGAGTCACCACGGTTTTTCTCCAACTCTGTTAACCCTGGTGCCAAAGGACAGATCATACAGGAAGTCACTTGGGTTGTGGCCAGTAACCAGGGGTCTCTAACAGTTGGAATCATCCCTGCCCAGCTGTCTTTGGGCATCATTTCCCTTTGCCAACTTTCCTATTTGCTGGATTCAAACTGTGGGGACCCAGTGGCACATGATGATGGAACAGATATTCCTAAACCTTCTCTTGAATTCCAGCCAGCATGAAAAGAGAGAGAAAATAAGCCAGTTTCACATTTTCCCAACTACAGCTGGAGAGGGGTGTTAACAGCAAGATGTTGAAGCAAAGTATTAAGTAGACAAAGTTTGTCCTCAGTACTTTCACCCCCTTCAAAGCCCAGGACCTCCCTCTGCTTCATCTTGATCCGCCCACCTCAGGCTCTGGCCTGTGTTTGATAATTTCCAGATTCTTCTTATACTTTTTCTCCCATGGCTTCATTCAAAATGAATCTGTTCTGGGTCCCACTGCTTCGGAACCTAGCTAGATGACTGGCTAATATGTCATTTAATCTAGTTCCATAACTCGCCTGAATGCCCTCAGCCATCCTTTCAGCCCTTCAGGGCCAAGGCAATGCTGTTTTGGTACCTGGCCAAATAAGAACCAGATAGCTCAAAAACCAAAGCAGCTGCATAAGCCTGTTCCATCCCACCTGGCAAGAGGCCTCTCCTCCAGTCTGGCTCCCAAGCTCTATTCTGCCAGCCCACAGGTGCCCCTCAGGAATGTCAGTATCCTTGTGAACCTCATGTAAACGCCACTAGCCAGGCAGAGATGGAAATACTCCTGGCTACTGATTGCAGAATGGGGGATGGGTGGGGAGGGGGAGCATAGGCTGTGCCAACAGGTTATTATTTGGAGTCAAGGCTGCTCTTGGGCTCAGCCTGACTCTTTCTGAATGCATGGATTCCAGGGTAATCCTTGGGGGCCCTGCTCTCCAATTACAACAAATAGCTATTTACTTTACATGGCCTTTGGAGACTACCTCTTCCCCCCAAGCAGAAATCTATAATATTTTATATCTTAGGTCTGGCCTATTTTACCCTGCTGGAATGTTGACTGCTAAAGCACTTATGGAATGTTAAAGTTTCGATTTATTGAATACCCTGGCTGATTAACTCAAATGTGGAGCAAGGAAAGAGTCAGCAAACTGAAACACCACCTCTTTCTTTGCCAAAAGCTAAACTGAGGAAGAGTAAATGTGTGCTTGAAAGTTGGTAAGGGATGTTACAAACAGACAGCTTTGACCACGTATCATTTCCTGTACAGGAAATACACAGATCTGCCAGGAAGCCAGGGAAGGAGGGAAGGGAAAAGGTGATGCAGAGGTGGTCTCTGTGAGTAAGTGAGTGAGTGAGTGTGTTTTAGGCAAAACCCAAAAATGAAGCTGTCAGTTAAACAGCAGTGAAAAAACCCCTTCCTCCTGCCAGGTTTATTTCCTTTGGTTTCTCCTTAAACTTAACACCCTTAGCAGTTTGAGAGAGAAAAGAAATCAAGATGTGTCCTTAGGGAGGTAATTAAAGACCACTTATCCCAAGAGCCTATTACTGATTTATGTTGTAGGTTATTGGGCTGAGCTTAGGCACAGAGTCAGACAACACTTGTAACTGCTGGGAGTCAAGGTCATAGTTTCTCCACCTCTGTCCCCCCACCTCACATTTCTCCATCATTTCAGGATTTTTTTCTATAGCTCAGGGATGGGCTACCCCAATATCTTTAGGCCATTTCTGGGAGCTTTGGGGGGCTCTGAGGCCAGGGTGGGAGTCCCATTCCTTCTGAAGAGGAACAAAATGGGACTACAAAGTCACTGGCAATGGAAGGGAAAGGAGCCACGTTAACCCTCCCTCTCCCCTCACCCCACCCCACCTTATCACCCTTTTGAGGACCTGCTGCAAGTTTATACAGACACCTGTACCCTTCCATTACTCCCACCCCACACACAACCTACTGTACTCCAGCTCTCCAAGTACATTTTTCCAAGATGACATAGAGCTCATTAGGGTTCCTGTTTGCTCCACAAGGAAGACCAGCCCTGGCCCAAGATGTCTGCTAGACTTAGCCTTGCCCAGCTATAGGCCTCTGTCCCCCCACCACCCTCATCTACCCCCAACTTCTTACCATGGTGCACTTGGAGGCAGCTCTAGCAAGACATGGGGAATAGGAGGATGAGGCAGTTTGGGGGGAGTGGAGGAGGATTGGGGGTGGAAAGAAAGGGTGTCAGACCTGCCAGTAGGCAAAACTTTTCACTGGCTTAGGGACAGAAGGTATCTTTGGCCTATAGGGTCCTTGGGGAGGAAGTGAGGACATTGGGGGATGCTGGGACCCAAGGAAGGGTAGCTGTCACAGCACCTGAATAGTTAAGTAGAGGACAGGAAATTGAAAATAAAAACGGCCAAATTATTGAGGAGTGAAGACATTTGGTTGGTAACACAATGATCTCTGTCCCAGATCAAGGTTTATATTAATTGTGTTCTGCATGTGAGACAGGCAGCTGTGCCCTTTGAACAGGCAGAGAAAATCCTTGATAGAGGTGGGCTGTTTTCTGCCCTGGGCCCAGGAGACACCTGTTTGGGGGGCTGGGAGTGGGCCCAGGATTGTTTCCTCACTGAGGCAAGGAGTCCAGAGGTAGCTGCCGGGCAAAATGTGCCCCAGGGCTTGTGCCCTTACACACTGCCCACCGGGAGGCTTTCCTAGTTTCTCTAATACCCAGCTCCCGCCGTGCTGTCTGGGTTGGCCCCTAACCCAGGCAGAGCAACACAGAGACAGGCAGGTGCCAAGGCTGCCGCGTCCCCATAGGCCAAAAGCCACTTGGGCGCTGGCCGTCCGCACACAGGGTCCACGGCCGACTAAGGCTCCTGCTTCAGGTAATCTGCCGCGACAACCTTGCTGCCGTCAAGGCTCAGCCTCACGCTGTAGCCACGTTCCCGGATCTCCTCGGTGGATGCTCCTACTCCCACACCCCCACCCGCCCACCCAGCTCCACCTGCTTTCCTTGAAAGGGGAAGCGCAGCGTCCAGGTCCCAGAACAATCCCTCTAGCTCCCGGAGGAGGTAGGGTGGGGTGGAGAAAGGAGAGGACGCATCTCAAGGTGCCCCCGCCTCCTCCTGAGAGCATCCGAGGGTGCCAGGCGCCCGGACGCCGCAGCCTGGCTCAAGTCCGCACCCTCACGTCCCGCCTGCCCGCGTCTTCAGCGGCCTCCCGCCTCGACGAGCCCAGACAGCGCCAGGCAGGGCGGGAGCAGCTGGTCCTCCGGCCCCAAGCCGCAGCCTCGAGCCGTCGGCTCCCCAGGGCGCCGTCCGCTCGCCTCCCGTCCCTCCCCGCCGCGTCCTCACCGAAGCGGCTGTGGTCGTGGCGGGTGCCGTGCACCGTGCCGTTGGGGAAGATCTCCAAGTGGAAGCCGGTGCGGCAGTACAGCTGGCGGCGTCGCAGGATCCCCTTCAGGTGGGCGAAGTCGGTGGGCGAGCCGCGCTGCAGCTTGCCCTCAATCTGGCCCAGACGCTCGTTCAGGAAACCCGGGGAATCAGCTAGAGGCACGTTTCCCAGAGACGAGGAGAAGCCGTGCAGATCCCAGTCCAAGGAAGCGAGGACCCCCCCGACCTCCGCCATGGCGGGGCGCGCGGGGCCGAGCCGGGCCGCGGGGCGCGAACTGCCTCTCCCCGCCGCGGGCGCGGGCGACTCGGCGGCGCTCGCTTCCTCGCTCGCTCCGAACTCTACGGAGCTGCAGTCGACGTCTGTTCGCGTCCAAGGAACTTCTCAGCCGCGGGGAGCGTGGGGCAGCGCGCTCCAGACCTTGCGCTCAGTCAAAGTGCCGCTTCCCCTCCGCATCCATCTCCCCAGGCCTCTCATAGCTGGCTTCGTCGAGCTATCAGATGCAAACGGGACTTTATATACATACCCACTCCCCTTACATTGACATATTGGATATTTAAATACAAGCCACACCTCAATGGCATCCCCTCGGAGATTGGTGTGTGTGTGTGTGTGTGTGTTTCCCCTCCTCATATCCTTTTGGCTCTTTTTGGGAGAGGGGGGTGGAGGGGGAGAGAGCGAGCGAGCTTCACTCCCTCTTTTATTATGAAAAAATGGCAGGAAAAAGCTACACATTGCAGTGAGGCATAACTGCTTTTGGCAGGTTTTTCTGAAACTGCTGATGAAATAACTGGAGCCCAGTGCGTGGAGGCTGTTGGCGTCCACTGCCACTCGGGCCTGTTGCGTGGAAGTCTGTCTGTTGCGCGGGGGCAGCACCCACCTCCCGCGCGGCCTCCGGCTGCTTGCCTTTCGAAAGTGGTGTGAGACCTGGGGTGGGGGGTTCACTCGTTCGTGAGTCCCCTCTTGTTCCCCGGCTGGTCGGAGGCTGCAGAGGGGCACCTGGCCTGGGTCCCTGGTTTCTTTGTTCTGTTGACCCCCAGTCCCACTCCCCACCTGTATGTCGGCAGGGGGCTGAGGAAGTGAAGAATCTGGAAACTCATGCAGTTGCAAAATGTGGGATCTGGGGGGTTTCGCTGTTCCTGCAGCCACCCAGGCGGGGGTCCTTAAGGGGTCTGGGAGGAGCGGGAAGCCCCACAGAAGAAAGAAGGCATTTTTTAAAAAGGGACGTTACAGCTTAGGAAAAGGAGGGGGGAGTAAGAAATAGCGATCTTTTTGAAAAATGATCTCCTCTGGCTTTCTGGGCGCGCTTTTACAAGGCTCTCGAGAACAAGCTTGATGAGAGGCCACTGAAAGTCTGGTGGGGGTTTCCCTCCACCTCTTTTCTTGTTGGAAACAGGTGTTTCCTCGCTCTGTCCCGTGCCCTCCTTAGAGTCTATCAGGAAGAGCGGTAGTTGGGGCAGGAACTGGAGGCACCCAGGGGAACAGGTAGCGGTGAGGAGGCCTGGGGAGCTCGTGCCCGGCCTGCCCTACGCCCCGCGCCCCTGCCTGGCACCTGAACCCTGGGGCCCCTCTCAGGGCCTGGCGCTCAGCTTCCTGCTGGCCGACTAAATTGCGTTGTCTACAGTTCGCACCCGCATGGGTGCTCTGACTGTCTTCTCTGGCTCTGACTGCAGCAGGAGAAAACCGAACTGAGAGCACACCCCATCCCCGCCACTCTTTTGCAGCGCCTCCTGCTGGAGAACCTGTGTCTCCCGGCGAGTTGGAATTCAGTCTCTGGAAGGGAAAACCCTTTCAGTTTAATTGTATGCGTTAGTCACTCAGTTGTGTCCGAGTCTTTGCGACCCCATGAAGTGTATCCCGCCAGGCTTCTCTGTCCATGGAATTCTCCAGGCAAGAATACTGGAGTGGATTGCCATTCCCTTCTCCAGAGGATTTTCCTGACCCAGGGATTGAACCCTGGTCTCCTGCATCGCAGGCAGAATCTTTACCACTTGAGCTACAGGGAAGTCCTGCAGTTCAATTGAGTTAGTGCAATTAGAGGTCCTGCTCCTGGGTTCTCAGTGCTCACTCTCAAGAACGGCAGCAATTCTTGGTGTGGGACACCGAGGCTTGGTCATGGTGTGCCTCTCTAGCTCAGACAGAACCTCCACAGCAGAGCGCAAGGTCTGGCACACAGTATGTGCTCAGAAATCATCTTCTGATGTGCACCGAGTAGTGGGAAACACAGATGCAAATAATCTTCTGACTGTACAGGACACAGAAATGCGAAAGTTAGTGGCTATATTGGAGTATATATGGAGTATATATTTCTGCAGGTTCTCCAGCAGAAATGACAAGCTATCTGTGATTTGTTTCAAAGTAATCTAGAGTGAGAAGGTGGAATGGAACTTTAGATGAGATAATAATATTGTTCATGTTACTAATTATTGAAGCTGGGTGATGAGTACATGGGTGCTCATTATGTATTTCCTCTATTCTCTCAGTAAACACACAAACATGAAATGTCCTTAATAAAAGCTTTAAAAAAATGGGACTGCTATAAAAAATCCTTCTTTTCTTCTTCATTCTTCCCTTCAAAGAGTTTTTGGATTTAGTGAGAAGGTGGGGGAGGTGGGGCAGAGGTTAAGACAAGAATACAAATGGCTAGAATACGAGGCAGTTTAAGGTGTACAGTGCTGTGTGGATTCAGAAGGCAGAGAGACTATTGTTCTGGGGGTTTAGAGGGGGTTGTGGACCAAAGAGGCCTTTGTGATGGATGGGCCTTGAAGGGAAGATGGGGAAGATTTTGCAAATTCAGATGGGCCACTTCTAGAAAGAGTAAAATAGTGATAAAGCAGGTGGAACAATTTTAATTGGTACACACTAATTCTTGGGGGTTTTGGTGAATGTCATATGAAATAATGTTGATAAAATGGCTTTGAGAAGTATGTGATGTGAAGGAGTTAGATGTCTCTATGACTATATAAATCACACATTGATAATGATCAAAGGCCATTTCTTTAGCAGTCACTTCAGGGAATTTCTACATTCTTTGTCTCCTAACATTCCCAAAGTCACCAACCCCAGTTGCAGATCTGGAGTCTTACCTGTTCGAATGTCAGCATTACATTGTCCTTCTGGGGTTCTTTTGAGATTAAGCTGACTGATAATTCTTTTTTAGTAATGTTTCCATGAAGTATCCCAATTGACAGAGCCCTTTCATGAAAGTTATT
Organism: Capra hircus; assembly: GCF_001704415.2. Taxonomy (NCBI): domain Eukaryota; kingdom Metazoa; phylum Chordata; class Mammalia; order Artiodactyla; family Bovidae; genus Capra; species Capra hircus. The sequence goes on along the minus strand of NW_017189516.1, from coordinate 10,031,503 downwards.
TAATATTCACAACCTTGTGGAGTAGAAGATACCACTCTCCCTATTTTAGAAGTGAAGTTAAGTGATTAGCACAAAATCATATAGCTAATAAGGAAGACAGTCATCATTTAATCTCGGATCCACTGGGGGCAATTTACTATCAATGTATGGGCTTTGGGATTATGCAAAGATTGGCATGTGAAGGACGGTGACATTTCAGAATATATTCGTTTTGCAGAAAATCCTCAGCAGGACACGACCTTAGGGCAGCATTGTGCTGGATGTATGGAATGGGAGGAAAGTGTACATAAAAAAGAAGCAGCCCTCTCTGGATTCAGGATGTTACTTTTAAAGTAAAGTTAACTGTACCCCTTCACAGTGGTATTGTGAAGATGAAATGAAATCACTGGTGGAAAGTGCCCAGCATTCTGTCTGGCATACAGAAGATACTGAATACACCTGAGATTACATCCTCCTTTCCCAACACCTCACAGGGAAAATGTGAAAAATTAAGCAGCCCCAAAGAAAGGCAATGCCAAAGAATGCTCAAACTGCCGCATAATTGCACCCATCTCACACCCCAGCAAAGTAATGCTCAAAGTTCTCCAAGCCAGGTTTCAGCAATACGTGAACTGTGAACTTTCAGATGTTCAAGCTGGTTTTAGGAAAGGCAGAGGAACCAGAGATCAAATTGCCAACATCCGCTGGATCATGGAAAAAGAAAGAGAGTTCCAGAAAAACATCTATTTCTGCTTTATTGACTATGCCAAAGCCTTTGACTGTGTGGATCACAATAAACTGTGGAAATTTCTTCAAGAGATGGGAATACCAGACCACCTGACCTGCCTCTTGAGAAACTTATATGCAGGTCAGGAAGCAACAGTTAGAACTGAACATGGAACAACAGACTGGTTCCAAATAGGAAATGGAGTACGTCAAGGCTGTATATTGTCACCCTGCTTATTTAACTTATATGCAGAATACATCATGAGAAATGCTGGGCTGGAGGAAGCATAAGCTGGAATCAAGATGGCCGGGAGAAATATCAATAACCTCAGATATTCAGATGACACCACCCTTATGGCAGAGAGTGAAGAAGAACTAAAGAGCCTCTTGATGAAAGTGAAAGAGGAGAGTGAAAAAGTTGGCTTAAAGCTCAACATTCAGAAAATGAAGATCATGGCATCTGGTCCCATCACTTCATGGCAAATAGATGGGGAAACAGTAGAAACAGTGGCAGACTTTATTTTTCGGGGCTCCAAAATCACTGCAGATGGTGATTGCAGCCATGAAATTAAAAGATGCTTACTCCTTGGAAGGAAAGTTATGACCAACCTAGATAGCATATTGAAAAGCAGAGACATTACTTTGCCAGCAAAGGTCCGTCTAGTCAAGGCTATGGTTTTTCCAGTGGCCATGTATGGATGTGAGAGTTGGACTGTGAAGAAAGCTGAGTGCCGAAAAACTGATGCTTTGAACTGTGATGTTGGAGAAGACTCTTGAGAGTCCCTTGGATTGCAAGGAGATCCAACCAGTCCATCCTAAAGGAGACCAGTCCTGGGTGTTCATTGGAAGGACTGATGTTGAAGCTGAAACTCCAATACTTTGGCCACTTGTTGCAAAGACCTGACTCATTGGAAAAGACTTTGATGCTGGGAGGGATTGGGGGCAAGAGGAGAAGGGGACGACAGAGGGTGAGATGGCTGTATAGCATCACCAACTTGATGCACATGAGTTTGAGTGAACTCCAGGTGTTGGTGATGAACAGGGAGGCCTGGTGTACTGCGATTCATGGGGTTGCAAAGAGTCGGACACGACTGAGCAACTGAATTGAACTGAACTGATGTGAAAAGGACATGGGAAAACAAAACTCTTTAAGAAAAATGGGAATTCTGACCCAGGCTATAAGTGACCAGAGGCTGAGGGCAGCCTTTTGGGATCTGTTCCTTGAGGAAGGAGATGCTGAAGCTAATACTGCTGATGCTCACTTCTGCCTCCCCCTGCCCCAACACACAGCTAGGAAAGGGAATAGGATGTGTGAAATTGTTGGTCTACCCACTTTTTCATTTCCCTGACAGCTTATAAATGTTTTTTCCCTTCCTCATGTATTTTCCCTGATAAGGGGCAGCAAGAGCTGTACTGCTGGCAAATCCAGCAGGGAACGCAGTTAACTCCATCAGTTGCTCCTGTTTATGGAGTCTTAACCTCTGGACCACCAATTCTCCTCTAAGAAATAGTTTTTCTTAAAAAAATTTAATTTTATTTATTAATTTATTTGACTGAGCTAGGTCTTTGTCATTGCGTGCAGACTTTTCTCTAGTTGCAGCACGCAGGGGCTACTTTCTAGTTGTGGTGTGAGGGCCTCTCATTGTGGTGGCTTCTCTTGTTGCAGAGCACAGGCTCTAGGGCATGCAGGCTTCAGTAGTTGCAGCATGTGGGCTCAGTAGTTCTGGCTTGCGGGCCCTGAAGCACAAGCTCAGAAATTTAGGTGCATGGGCTTAGTTGCTCCGTGGCATGTGTGATCTTAGTTCCCCAACCACAGGTTGAACCTGCATCTCCTTCATTGGAAGGTGGATTCTTTACCACTGAGCCACGAGGGAAGCCCCTAAGAAATAGTTTTATTCCCATTTTACCGATGAGGAAACTGAGGTTCAGAAATGTTCAGGAACTAGAAGCAGAGGTAGAACCTCTGATCTTGAGAGATAAAACTTTGATCTTAAATTCAGATCTAATCAGGACACTACGCTGCCTCAATCTATATACTTCAAATGTATTGCTCCTTTGTTTTTTGTTTCTTTTTCCCCTTTCCTGCTTTCCTTGTACGCAGCAGTATAATGCAGCAGTTGCACATTCTATCTCTGGTGTCAGACTGCCTATTTCAAATCTTAGCTTAAAGCCATTCTAGGTGTCAGAGCTTCAGTTTTCTCTTCTGTAAGATACTGGTAGTAATGATCATCATAACCGCATAGAGGTACTGTGAGGTTTAAGTAAAATAATACGCAGAATGTACTTAATATGTGCCAGGTACATATTAAGTGGTCATTGTTCTTAATATTATTTGCATCCTATCTGTCCCCAGTCTTATTTCCTCCCTGTGCTAAGTTGCTTCAGTTGTGTCCAACTCTTTGCGACCCCATGGACTGTAGCCCACCAGGCTTCCCTGTCCATGGAATTCTCCAGGCATGAATACTGGAGTGGGGTGTCATGCCCTTCTCCAGGGGATCTTTCCAACCCAGAAATCGAACCTGTGTCTCTCATGTCTCTTGCATTGGCTTGAAAGGTTGTTGCTGAACCACAAAAGATGCCGGGATTCTTGGCCTCTGGAGGAGAAGAATTCAATCTGAGACCAGAGACGAGGCTTGATCACTCAGCGCTTTTGTGTACTAGAGTTTTATTAAAATATAAAAGGTATAGAGAAAGCTTCTGACATAGAGATCAGAAGGGGGCAGAAAGAGTGCCCCCTTGCTAGTGTTAGCAATGGAGTTATATACCTTTTAATTAGTTATTACAACAAATCAAAAGAATGTCTGGAGGTTGTAAAGACCTTACTAGACCCACTCCCATAATTTATATTTTAAGATAATAGGATTAGCCAGAAGGTATTTTCCAGAAACTGTCCTCAAGCAGGATACATTATTGTTATATAATCCTAAGGAATGTAGAGGAAAAAAAGTTTGGCCTTTCCTCCTCCTTGAGAATTCCAGACCCCTCTCTCCTTGGGAGACTTCTTATCAACCTGCCTAGGAATTGACTCTCTCATTCCCCCCTTTTCTTTTAGGAGAATTATGTTGCCAAGGGAAAGGGGCATCTTTTTTGTTCCATAACTACTTCCTGCTGATGAGGGGTGTGGTCCCTAAATTGTTTAGGCAACATATTCTCCTAAACCTCATATTGAGGGTCTCTGATTCAGGGGCCCCAAGTAATAGTTGGAGGAGGCTGTGGCACTCGTAGGAGCTTGGACAACCATTTGTAACTTAAAGGCTTTCAGACAGTTAGAAACAAACCCTGTTTTACAGTTACAGATGTCATTAAGCCAAGTTAAAACCTAATCAAAATTAAAAGTTACATTATACCCATAGTTACATCAGCCCATCTTAGGGTTGTTAGATGTCATCACAGAGTTGAAGAGAGTCCTTTCCTTGAAGTGGAGAAACCCACCAGGGAAGTCTTCAATTGATGAGGAGGGGAGTGTTCCACAGACTCAGCAATTAGACAGATTGTGGAATGTGGTGTAGGAATGAGCCCAGGACAGGAAGGTGTTGTCTTGAGGGTCAAATGCCAGACTCAGGACCTTTGGATTCAGCAGAAGTAGGCTCACAAAGATTATCAGGCCCATCTGAAAAGTGCAAAGTCAGAGCATAGAAAGTAAAGGCATAAAATGACATCACTTAGTTCTGGTCAGGGTGCCACCTCTTGACTCGAGTGTGATGCACCCACGAATCAATTCCTGGCACTTTGACAGATGTGGGAGAAGAAAGAATAACCTGGTAAGGGCCTTCCCAGAGGGGCTTGAGGGATTGGCCCCCAGATCCCAACGTTTTTATCAGGACCTCAGTTCCTGGCTCAAATAGAGGCTTGCTTGACTCAGAGGCTGGGTTAGGAGTCACCTCCTGGAGTTCCATTAATGCCTGTTGAAAAGCTGAGAGCTGAGTTACATAATTAGTTAATTCCAAGACTTTAGGAAAATTTTTCCATTGAGCATTTTCAGGAATTAGTAATCGTCCATCCGCGGACTGTAACCATCCTGCATCAGTAACCTTCACTCCTCTTTTCTCATATCTTTCTAATTCTTCCTCAATATATTGTGGTTTTTCCTGTTCCACAGTACCTGTTCAGGTCAAAGGTGTCTGCAGTGAAGGGGTTTCATAAAGTGCCGCTTTTCTGGCTTGACAGTCAGCCAGCTGATTACTTTCGGCTACTTTACTCCCATCCCTTTACAATGCATAACAGCTACTTCTTAGGACAATGTATAACAGTTTAAAGTCTCTCAATTTCTCTGAAATGCTTAGTAGGTTCTCTGGTTGCCAATTGATTTCTTTATACCCAAAATAGGAGTGTTGCATAGACTGTTACAGGGAATTAATAGCCCCTGCTCCTTTAAATACTCAATGATGTTTTTTAACCCTTCCTTAACCTCAGGTTTCCGTGGATACTGCTTCTTAATGTGGAAATAAGTGCGGGTCTTTGAGCTTGACAACCACAGGAATAGTACTTTGTGCTTGACCTGCAGATTTTCCATCAGCCCACACTCTAGGATTTACATTTTGTTCAATTAAAGGGAGAGGAAGGAAGGGCTCCATATTCATGAAAACAGAGGTATAGACCTTGTTCAGTATATCCCTCCCCAAAAGGGGTGAGGGAGACTGGTGCTATCAGAAACTGGTGTCAAAATAGCCTAGAGTCCCAGTTACAGCTTAAAGAACAACTGAAGTAACCCCTTTTGGCTTGTCCAGACAGTCCCACTACGGAAGCAGATCAGGAAGAAAGTGGGCCAGGGGCTTCAGTAAGCACAGAGTAAGTTGCCCCCATATCTAAAAGGAAATAGATGGATTGGCCCCCCACAGTTATTAATACCTGGGGTTCAGTTCAGTTCAGTTGGTCAGTTCAGTTGTGTTGGGCTCTTTGTGACCTCATGAACCGCAACACGCCAGGCCACCCTGCCCATCACCAACTCCCGGAGTCAACCCAAACCCATGTCCATCAAGTTGGTGATGCCATCCAACCATCTCATCCCTGTCGTCCCCTTTTCCTCCTGCCCTCAATCTTTCCCAGCATCAGGGTCTTTTCCAACGAGTCAGCTCATCGCATCACGTGGCCAAAGTATTGGAGTTTCAGCTTCAACATCAGTGCTTCCAATGAACACCCAGGACTGATCTCCTTTAGGATGGACTGGTGGTATCTCCTTGCAGTCCAAGGGACTCTCAAGAGTCTCCTCCAACACCACAGTTCAAAAGCATCAATTCTTCAGCGCTCAGCTTTCTTTATAGTCCAACTCGCACATCCATACATGGCCACTGGAAAAACCATAGCCTTGACTAGACGGACCTTTGCTGGCAAAGTAATGTCTCTGCTTTTTAATATGCTATCTAGGTTGGTCATAACTTTCCTTCCAAGGAGTAAGCGTCTTTTAATTTCATGGCTGCAATCACCATCTGCAGTGATTTTGGAGCCCCGAAAAATAAAGTCTGCCACTGTTTCTACTGTTTCCCCGTCTATTTGCCATGAAGTGATGGGACCAGATGCCATGATCTTCGTTTTTTGAATGTTGAGCTTTAAGCCAACTTTTTCACTCTCCTCTTTCACTTTCATCAAGAGGCTCTTTAGTTCTTCTTCACTCTCTGCCATAAGGGTGGTGTCATCTGCATATCTGAGGTTATTGATATTTCTCCCAGCAACTTGATTCCAGCTTGTGCTTCTTCCAGCCCAGCATTTCTCATGATGTATTCTGCATATAAGTTAAATAAGCAGGGTGACAATGTACAGCCTTGACGTACTCCTTTTCCTATGTGGAACCAGTCTGTTGTTCCATGTCCAGTTCTAAGTGTTGCTTCCTGACCTGCATACAGATTTCTCAAGAGGCAGGTCAGATGGTCTGGTATTCCTATCTCTTGAAGAATTTTCCAGTTGATTGTGATCCACACAGTCAAAGGCTTTGGCATAGTCAATAAAGCAGAAACAGATGTTTTTCTGGAACTCTCTTGCTTTTTCCATGATCCAGCGGATGTTGGCAATTTGATCTCTGGTTCCTCTGCATTTCCTAAAACCAGCTTGAACATCTGGAGGTTCACAGTTCACGTATTGCTGAAGCCTGGCATGGAGAATTTTAAGCATTACTTTACTAGTGTGTGAGATGAGTGCAATTGTGCGGTAGTTTGAGCATTCTTTGGCATTACCTTTCTTTGGGATTGGAATGAAAACTAACCTTTTCCAGTGCCGTGGCCACTGCTGAGTTTTCCAAATTTGCTGGCATATTGAGTGCAGCACTTTCAGAGCATCATCTTTCAGAATTTGAAATAGCTCACCTGGAATTCCATCACCTCCACTAGGTTTGTTCACAGTGACGCTTCCTATGGCCCACTTGACTTCCCATTCCAGGATGTCTGGCTCTAGGTGAGTGATCACACCGTCGTGATTACCTGGGTCGTGAAGATTTTTTTTTGTACAGTTCTTCTGTGTATTCTTGCCACCTCTTCTTAATATCTTCTGCTTCTGTTAGGTCCCTACCATTTCTGTCCTTTATTGAGCCTATAATTAGGATGGGAGCTTGTGTGGAGACCTCCGGGCACCTTCAGTCCTGATTGTCTTGAGAGTCCGAACCTTGAAACCTATGCCTCTGGGGGCAGTCTCTCCTCCAGTGTGGTCCCTTGCAGACTGGACATGGAGCCAGGGGCGGCTTAGATGCCCGAGGGCACTCCTGCTTGATGTGCCCCTCCTTTCCACAGTAATAGCAAGCCCATCCTTTTTCACCTGGGTCTCTCTGGGCATTTTTCTCAGGCTGTTTAAGAATGGTTCTGACAGCCATTACAAGGGCTTTCACCTGTTCCTTTGTCTTTTTCTGCCTTTCTTTCTTTTCTTCATATTCCCTACCATAATAGCCTGTTTGAGCCAGTTGCAACAGATTATGTAAAGACTGATTTGGTCCATACACCTGTTTCAATAGCTTACGGAGGATATCTGGAGCCGATTGAGTGAGAAATCTGTCTTTTAAGATCACTCTCCCCTCTTCACTTTCAGGATCAATCTCAGTGAATCTGCGAAGGGCTTCTCTCAGTCTATCTAGGAATTTACCAGGAGCTTCCTTCTCCTCCTGTTCTATGTTTGCCAATTTGGCATAGTTTAAAGTCTTAGCATGTGCTTGCCTGAGTCCTTCAAGAATACATCTGACAAAATGACTCTGATCCCATCTTCCTTTAGCTGTGTTATAATCCCAATCTGATTCTATAGTTGGGACCACCTGAATTCCAGTGGGGAGGGCGGCTATCTCATCCTCCCTCTTCCTTACTGATTTATTACTAAGCCATTCATCTCCAAAAGCAACAGCTTTCCCCAAAACTCAAGTTTTTGAGTCAGGAGTCAGCGTTTGTCCCCAGATATACATCACATCCTTCCAAGAAAGGTCATAGAGCAGAGTAACACCTTTAAAAGCTCTAATATATTTTTCTGGGTCCTCTGAATAATCTCCCAGATCCTCCTTGATTCTTTGCATTTCTTGATAGGAAAAGGGCTTATTAACTCTCATAGACTGATTATTTCTTCTGGTGGGTGCTTCATGAAGAGGCAACAGCTTGTGTAGCTGTTCCTCAGCCTCTCTGGCTGCTCTGTGCATATGATCCCAGGGATAGATTGAAGAAACCTGCTTTTCTTGATCTCTCTGTCTCCTGTCTTCCATCTCATCTCTTACTTCGATGGTCTGAGTTTCTATTGAAACCATAGTAGTCTGAGGTCGTGTTAATACAGGGGTTGTTTGGACCTCTACATGGGCAGTTTGAATCTCAGTTTGGGTTTCTACTGAGACCAAGGCAACCCTTCTTGGGGGGGTGGTGGTGGTGGTTTCTCTGACTTTCAGTTTGCTCAGTTTGGAGCCCCAGGTATGGGGGTAGAGTAGGAGGACAGGAGAGAGCTAAAGGTTTCACACCCAAATCTATACCCTTAGGACATAAGTCTGGCATACCTCCAAGAGAGAAAAAGGGCAACACATATGCTACTTCTAGCTATTTTCCTTGTTTTCTACAGAACTGGCCTAATTGTAAAATAGTAATAATTGAGATCCTTCAACAGGTCAGTGTTCCCCGTCTTCTAAAGGATACTGTGGCCATTCAGTATCACAGAAGAAGATCAGGAGGAGTGCCTTCTTTAAGCTCCAGGGATCAAATCTATCCCAGTTTTTCAGAATACAGTTCAAAGGAGTGAGGCTGGAATTGTTAGCTCCCATCTATAAGAAGGGACTTCTCTGGTGGCTCAGATGGTAAAGTGTCTGCCTACAATGTAGGAGACCCAGGTTTGATCCCTGGGTCGGGAAGATCCTCTGGAGAAGGAAATGGCAACCCACTCCAGTATTCTTGCCTGGAAAATCCCATGGACAGAGGGGCCTGGTAGTCTACAATCCATGGGGTTGTAAAGAGTTGGACACGACTGAGCGACTAAACTTTCACTTTTACTTTCCTCTGTAAGAGAGAAAAAGCGACAAGCACCATCTTTCTACCAGAGGTGTCCCTCCCTGCTCTAGATGGGGTTGTAGACAGACTACACTGAAGCTTTACTTCCCTGGTCGGACTTAGTCTATCCCTTACTGATGCAGGTGCTGTACTCGTCCCTCCCGGTTCTACCACTGGGGTGGTAATGCACCAGGGGTAGACCTGATGGCATCCCAGACTGATGTCCAGTTCCTCACCATTAAAACCTTGCTTATTTCTGATGCCACCCGGGGTTCAATCAGAGTAACTTTCTGGAATGCCTCCCAAGCTAAGACCGCTGAGGGAAACATTCATCACCTGAGTGCCTGTGTACAACCCTGAGTATATTCCTGACCACAATAAAACCAGTATGAACATAAAACTGAAATGTTCCTTCCAAGTGTCACCACACCAGTATAGCGATAGCAAAAGAGGTGGTGAAAGGCTGGGCAGTGAGGATTTTTGTCCTCAAGTTATTAGGGCCAGTCCTTCCAGTTCATTCCCACAGATTCTACATAAAGAATATCTAAGAAGTTGGGACAAAAGCCACTGGAAAGCCTCCTGTGGTCCACTAAGAGCTAGTGTTAACAAAGGAAGAAACACATTGCACTTCCAATCTAAGTAGCCTTTAACTTCAGGGGTGCTTTTGGAGCTAGAGCTCCATCTAACTTCCGAACTTTCAACTCCTAGCGAGGCTAGGCACTTCCTGACTACCAATCCAAGTTTGGGACCTAAGTAACAGTACACAGTAACAGCATAGATCACAAGTCCCTTGAAAGTCTATGATTCGACAGATAGGTTAGTAGTTCTAATTCCTAAGAAGTTATGAAATGGTCAAAAAGACCAGAAAGTTTGACCGAGAAAGGAGAGTTTAGTCCACATGCTTTGCCCATTTCTGGTCAGTCTCTGAAGGAGACATTGGGTGCCTCGTAGCATTGGAAGGTCAGTATAATCCCCTGACAGGTTTCTGTCATAAGCCGTATGAGGTTACCGCAGAACTGCAGAGCAGGGCTCCTCACTTGCTTCACACAGGGCATGTCATTCATTCACACAAGCACGCTGTAGTGTTAGTAAAGTACAGCGAAAAATGTGTTCACTAGGAGATCAAAGAACTAGAGCTCCAAGCATCCTTACCTTGTCCTGAAGAATCCGCGACGAGCCCCCAACCTGAAATGTTGTTGCTGAACCATGAAAGATGCTGGGATTCTTGGCCTGTGGAGGAGAATTCAATCCAGGGCCAGAGACAAGGCTTCATCACTCCGAGCTTTTGTGTAATAGAGTTTTATTAAAGTATAAAAGGTATAGAGAAAGCTTCTGACATAGAGATCAGAAGGGGGCAGAAAGAGTGCCCCCTTGCTAGTGTTAGCAATGGAGTTATATCCTTTTAATTAGTTATTACAACAAATCAAAAGAATGTCTGGAGGTTGTAAAGACCTTACTAGACCCACTCCCATAATTTACATTTTAAGATAATAGGATTAGCCAGAAGGTATTTTCCAGAAACTGTCCTTAAGTAAGGATACGTTATTGTTATATTCAGTTCAGTTCACTTCAGTTGCTCAGTCGTGTCTGACTCTTTGTGACCCCATGGACTGCAGCACGCCAGGTCTCCCTGTCTATCACCAACTCCTGGAGCTTGTTCAAACTCATGTCGATCGAGTCAGTGATGCCATACAACCATCTCATCCTCTGTCATCCCCTTCTCCTCCTGCCTTCAATCTTTCCCAGCATCAGGGTCTTTTTAAATGAGTCAGTTCTTCACATCAGGGGGCCAAAGTATTGGAGTTTCAGCTTCAACATCAGTCCTTCCAATGAACACCCAGGACTGATCTCCTTTAGGATGGACTGGTTGGATCTCCTTGCAGTCCAAGGGACTCTCAAGAGTCTTCTTCAACACCACAGTTCAAAAGCATCAGTTCTTTGGTGCTCAGCTTTCTACATAGTCCAGTTCTCACATCCATGCATGGCCACTGGAAAAACCATAGCCTTAACCAGACGGACCTTTGTTGGCAAAGAAATGTCTCTGCTTTTTAATATGCTATCTAGGTTGGTCATAACTTTCATTCCAAGGAATAAGCATCTTTTAATTTCACTGCAATCACTATTTTGGAGCCCTAAAAAATAAAGTCTGACACTGTTTCCACTGTTTCTCCATCTATTTGCCATGAGTGATGGGACAAGATGCCATGATCTTCATTTTCTGAATGTTGAACTTTAAGCCAACATTTTTACTCTCCTCTTTCACTTTCATCAAGAGGCTTTTTAGTTCCTCTTCAATTTCTGCTATAAGGGTGGTGTCATCTGCATATCTGAGGTTATTGATATTTCTCCCGGCCATCTTGATTCCAACTTGTGCTTCCTCCAGCTCAGCATTTCTCATGATGTACTCTGCATGTAAGTTAAATAAGCACGGTGACAATATACAGCCTTGATGTACTCCTTTCCTGACTTGGAACCAGTCTGTTGTTCCATGTCCAGTTCTAACTGTTGCTTCCTGACCTGCATACAGATATCTCAAGAGTCAGGTCAGGTCGCCTAATATTCCCATCTCTTGAAGAAATTTCCACAGTTTATTGTGATCCACACAGTCAAAGGCTTTAGCATAGTCAATAAAGCAGAAATGGATGTTTTTCTGGAACTCTCTTGCTTTTTCTATATTCCAGTGGATGTTGGCAATTTGATCTCTGGTTCCTCTGCCTTTTCTAAAACCAGCTTGAACATCTGGAAGTTCACGGTTCACATATTGCTGAGGCCTGGCTTGGAGAATTTTGAGCATTACTTTACTAGCGTGTGAGATGGGTGCAATTGTGTGGTAGTTTGAGCATTCTTTGGTGTTGCCTTTCTTTGGGATTGGAATGAAAACTGACCTTTTCCAGTCCTGTGGCCACTGCTGAGTTTTCCAAATTTGCTGCCATATTGAGTGTGCAGCACTTTCAGAGTGTCATCTTTCAGGATTTGAAATAGTTCAACTGGAATTCCATCACCTCCACTAGGTTTGTTCACAGCGATGCTTTCTAATGCCCACTTGACTTCCCATTCCAGGATACCTGGCTCTAGGTGAATGATCACACCATCGTGATTATCTGGGTTGTGAATATCTTTTTTGTACAGTTCTTCTGTGTGTTCTTGCCACCTCTTCTTAATATCTTCTGCTTCTGTTAGGTCCCTACCATTTCTGTCCTTTATCGAGCCCATCTTTGCATGAAATATTCCTTTGGTATCTCTAATTTTCTTGAAGAGCTCTCTAGTGTTTCCCATTCTATTGTTTTCCTCCATTTCTTTGCACTGATGGCTGAGGAAGGCTTTCTTATCTCTCCTTGCTATTCTTTGGAACTGTGCATTCAAATGGGTATATCTTTCCTTTTCTCCTTTTTCAAAAGAGGAAGTATTGGGACTTCTCTGGTGGTCTAGTGGTTAAGAATTCACCTTACAATGCAGGGGATGTGGGTTTGATCCCTGATGGGGGAACTAAGATCCCACATGCCATGGGGCAACTGAGCCCATGCACACAACTAGAGAGCCCACATGCTGAAACTAAGACCTGACAAAGCCAATAAATAAATATATAAATATTTACAAAAGAGAAAGTATTATAATACAACACAATCCTCTTCCAGATGAGGAAAATTCAGGACAAGAGAGCAATCTTCCTCCCCACCTCCATCTCTGCCCCCACCCCAGGTGATTTGTATCTTGAGTTTGAGAAATCTGCAAAAACTCAGACTACCTTCCAGTCTCCCCATCCCCATCTCCAGGGCCCAGAGAGGAAAAGCAGTCTCTTTCGTTCAAATGAGCCCTCATCTTACCTTTCCAGTCAGTTTCCTGCAGTGACACTGAACCACAAGTTTCCTTTGTCTCTGCTGTCATTCTTCTCCAGGTCTACCTGTAGTGGGGGTGGATAATGGACCATTTATTCTGGCTGTAACTTGCCATTAGTCGGCAGGTGATGACACCTTTGTGAAATGATCTGTTAGTTCTCTGAGAGGAATGGGACACTGTGGAATGTGGCTCCAAACCTGGCAATCTGGGTTACTTTTTAACCTCATGTATGTGACTGTGAATGTGGGCATAATGGTGGCTGTGTATGTTTGGGGCTGGGTGTTGGTGGAAAAGTATGGACAGAGAGTATGATTGTATTGGTTTTCCCAGTACAAACGTGTGCTTATGTTTGTGTTTATGACAGGATGCAGAAGTGTTTGCATATGTCTGTGAAACAACAAGAGTTGTGGGTTTAAGGTGTGAAAAAGTAGGTGTAAATATGTGAATCTACAGGCAGCCCCTGCTAATTTGCAAAAAGAATATATATGATGTTTGTGAAGCTGAATTCATTTGAATCTGAAGTCATTTCCTTTTTTATTTTTAAACTGAGATGATTGTTCTAGGTCTACAGCCTGAGGGTACAATTCACCTCAGGAGATAGGAAAGCCAGTTGGGGTACACCGCTGAGGGCCCAGTTTCCTTAGAGCCTTGAGGAGGTGGCTAATATTATGTAATTTTGTAATTCTTACATAAACCAAGGAATAAAACAGAGTCTTAAGATCGGCTCTTTGCTTCCTGCCTATGGCCTCTGATTAGCAGGACCTCCTTCCCTGCTTTGCCTCTTTCTCCCTAAAACTATGAACTTTATCTTGTTTCTGCAAGTGATTTTCATCTCATCATTACACTCTGATTTCTGGGAAATGCAGCATTATTCACTGCATTTGAAGATTTAGAAAGGGACTAAAAGTTATTGCCTGCTCTCAGAGATGCTGGTGCCACAAATATAGGTGATAGAACCCTTGGCAAACCTAAAAAAATGTTGAAGAGTACAAAGGATGGAACAGAGTTAGCAAGGAACTGTAGTTCACAGTCAGTAGTCACCTGAGCAAATCACTGGGAAGAAAGATACATTCTGAGGGGGTGGATTGTGGTCCTAGCTCTCCCTCAACTCACTGTCTGGGGCTTTGGCCAAATTATTTCTCATCTGTGGGCCTCAGTTTTCCTACCTGTGAAAAAAGAGGGTTGGACTAGATCAGTCTTCTCAAACGTTTATTTCTTAAGTAACCCAATAACAGAGGAGAGGGAGAATGAAATCCCCAGTATGAGTAGAAGAGAGGGGTGGATTGCATTATCCAAAGCAGCCTACTGTAGTCAAAGTGTCCTAGAGCTTTCATGTTTTATTCTAAAATTGTGTTGAAGATTTGCATTCACTACTATGATATAGCCATATTTGTTTTGATATAGAAATGTTTTAAGTTTCTTATATTCAAGTAAAATTGACACTCTAAGAACATGCTATGTTTATCCTGTGACTTTGTGGACCCTCTTGGCACACTGGCATGGACTGCCGCCCCCCCAGGGGTATGCATACACCAGTTTAAAAGTTTGGGAGTAAATGATTACGATTCCTTTCCACTCTAACACTGGTTCAATGACATAGGAATACCTGTGGTGTCTTTGGTAACTGCTCTTCAGGATGCTACAGGTTTTTTGTTTGTTTGTTTTTTTAAAATGGCTCCATCTCAGGACTCCATTTGCTAGCCAGTTATCCAAAAAGAATGGAAACCTCTGATTTTTTTTCTAGAACAGTCATCTCCAGTGTTTCTTTGCTGAGCCCCAAATACAAGCCCAGGCTTATTCTAAGTTGTCCTGCGGATTCTTATGGCACTGCTGTGGAGCTTAGCCTAACTTTCATGAAGCAACAGGGGTTAAGAGTTTGGTGAGTTACGTACTAAACTGTGTGGTGTAGATTTTAAGTGCAGCATGAGATTGAGAAGAAGATAAATATGATACCTGGAGGAGTTTGAAAAATGAGCATAGTTCAGATAAATGGAGTGGAGGTAGAGGGGCAATCCAGTTGGGAGGAGGGTAAGAGTTAAGGTCTAGAAGTTGTCAGGATCATAACCTGGGTCTTGCTCAGTGGCGGGAAGCACAGAAAGCTGAAATGGGATCTTTCTCACCCTTGGCATGAATCATTATCTACTTATCAGTTCACTGTCTTTCTTTCTTATTTTTTTAATTATGAAAGTATGATAACACACTTATAGAGGACTTAGAAAATATAGAACAAAGTTACATATAGTTCTACTATATATTACAATTATTTTTTAAGTAGATAAATTAAGATTTTTAATTGGTGTTTTAACATCAAGCTCTCAAAAATTAATAGAATGAAAAGACAAAAAAGTAGAAGGATATAATAGACCTGAAAAGCACTAAAAACCAATTCAACATAATTAAAATTTATACAATTTTCACACAACAGCAGAATACAAATTCATTCAAGTTCCCATAGACTATAAACTAGGAGATACTGTAATATAGCCAGAGACATAAAACAAGGAGCAAAAATTTCATGGTCTAAAGATATTGAAATCATACAGAGTTTGTTCTCTTTTCACTGTGGAATTATGTTAGAAATTAATAGAAATCAAGTGCAATGTGATATTTACCAAGAGAGATCTTTGATTTAGCCATTGAAAGCCTTAATAAATTTAGAAGAATGAAAAACACACAGAGGGTGATTGTAGAAAAGGAAGCATTTAAGTGAGAAATTAATATCAAAATAAGAAATTAATATCAAAGATACTTTAAACAAAACCCTATGTATTTTGAAATTAAATGTCCACTTTTAAATGATGTGTGTATCTAAGAAACCATAACAAGTTCAGTTCAGTTCAGTTCAGTCACTCAGTCGTGTCCAACTCTTTGTGACCCCATGAATCGCAGCATGCCAGGCCTCCCTGTTCATCACCATCTCCCGGAGTTCACTCAGACTCATGTCCATCGAGTCCATGATGCCATCCAGCCATCTCATCCTCGGTCGTCCCCTTCTCCTACTGCCGCCAATCCCTCCCAGCATCAGAGTCTTTTCCAATGAGTCAACTCTTCGCATGAGGTGGCCAAAGTACTGGAGTTTCAGCTTCAGCATCATTCCTTCCAAAGAAATCCCAGGGCTGATCTCCTTCAGAATGGACTGGTTGGATTTCCTTGCTGTCCAAGGGACTCTCAAGAGTCTTCTCCAACACCACAGTTCAAAAGCATCAATTCTTCAGCACTCAGCCTTCTTCACAGTCCAACTCTCACATCCATACATGACTACTGGAAAAACCATAGCCTTGACTAGACAGACCTTAGTCGGCAAAGTAATGTCTCTGCTTTTGAATATGCCATCTAGGTTGCTCATAACTTTTCTTCCAAGGAGTAAGCGTCTTTTAATTTCATGGCTGCAGTCACCATCTGCAGTGATTTTGGAGCCCCCAAAAATAAAGTCTGACACTGTTTCCACTGTTTCCCCATCTATTTCCCATGAAGTGATGGGACCAGATGCCATGATCTTCGTTTTTTGAATGTTGAGCTTTAAGCCAACTTTTTCACTTTCCTCTTTCACTTTCATCAAGAGGCTTTTTAGCTCCTCTTCACTTTCTGTCATAAGGGTGGTGTCATCTGCATATCTGACGTTATTGATATTTCTCCTGGCAATCTTGATTCCAGCTTGTGTTTCTTCCAGTCCAGCGTTTCTCATGATGTATTCTGCATATAAGTTAAATAAGCAGGGTGACAATACACAGCCTTGACGTACTCCTTTTCCTATTTGGAACCAGTCTGTTGTTCCATGTCCAGTTCTAACTGTTGCTTCCTGAGCTGCATATAGGTTTCTCAAGAGGCAGGTCAGGTGGTCTGGTATTGACATGTCTTTCAGAATTTTCCACAGTTTATTGTGATCCACATAGTCAAAGGCTTTGGCATAGTCAATAAAGCAGAAATAGATGTTTTTCTGGAACTCTCTTGCTTTTTCCATGATCCAGTAGATGTTGGCAATTTGATCTCTGGTTCCTCTGCCTTTTCTAAAACCAGCTTGAACATCAGGGAGTTCGCAGTTCACGTATTGTTGAAACCTGGCTTGGAGAATTTTGAGCATTACTTTATTAGCATGTGAGATGAGTGCAATTGTGTGGTAGTTTGAGCATTCTTTGGTGTTGCCTTTCTTTGGGATTGGAATGAAAACTGACCTTTTCCAGTCCCGTGGCCACTGCTGAGTTTTCCAAATTTGGCATATTGAGTGCAGCACTTTCACAGCATCATCTTTCAGGATTTGAAATAGCTCAATTGGAATTCCATCACCTCCACTAGCTTTGTTCGTAGTGATACTTTCTAAGGCCCACTTGACTTCACATTCCAGGATGTCTGGCTCTAGATGAGTGATCACATCATCATGATTATCTGGGTCGTGAAGATCTTTTTTGTACAGTCCTTCTGTGTATTCTTGCCACCTCTTCTTAATATCTTCTGCTTCTGTTAGGTCCATACCATTTCTGTCCTTTATCGAGCCCATCTTTGCATGAAATGTTCCCTTCGTATCTCTCATTTTCTTGAAGATATCTCTAGTCTTTCCCATTCTGTTGTTTTCCTCGATTTCTTTGCATTGATCGCTGAAGAAGGCTTTCTTATCTCTTCTTGCTATTCTTTGGAACTCTGCATTCAAATGCTTATATCTTTCCTTTTCTCCTTAGCTTTTCACTTCTCTTCTTCTTCTTTTCACAGCTATTTGTAAGGCCTCCCCGGACAGCCATTTTGCTTTTTTGCATTTCTTTTCCATGGGGATGGTCTTGATCCCTGTCTCCTGTACAATGTCACGAACCTCATTCCATAGTTCATCAGGCACTCTATCTATCAGATCTAGGCCCTTAAATCTATTTCTCACTTCCACTGTATAATCATAAGGGATTTGATTTAGGTCATACCTGAATGGTCTAGCGGTTTTCCCTTCTTTCTTCAATTTCAGTCTGAATTTAGTAATAAGGAGTTCATGATCTGAGCCACAGTCAGCTCCTGGTCTTGTTTTTGTTGACTGTATAGAGCTTCTCCATCTTTGGCTGCAAAGAATATAATCAATCTGATTTAATATTTGTAACAGAATAAAATGAAAAGAGAATTTATCAGAATTTGTTGCATGCAGCTGAAGTTGCTCAGTGCAACTAAATATAGTGTTGAATCTTTAATAAGATATGAAAACAAATAATGGACACTAGCATAAAATGTTGTGAAATTAGAACAAAATCTATACTTTAGTTAATGCTATATCACATGTTTATTTCCTATTTTTTTTTACCATATAATATTTCTTTATATTTTCAGAATTAGATTAGAAGTTTCAAGCCTGATTTAAATTTTAAAAAATCATTAAGATAATAAGCTTTCTAGACTATTAGCAGTAATACTAGATGCCAGAATAAATTGAACTATATAAAAGTTCTGAGTAGATATCTAGCATTCTGTTAATACTTAGTGAAACTGTCTTTTTTTTTAAAGGAAGTTGTGACTAGGGCTGAACCTCCTCTCCTTCAGGGAGTAGGAAATCCCTGGAAAAAACCCCAAAACAACTTTCCAAAAGGGATCTATGGGAGAGAGTGAAACATAAAAAGAAATCTAAATGACCTCATATATTGTCATCCCATCCAATCTGTGATTAAATGTATGTTTATAATGTTCTGTAAAACATTACATTTCTGGTCTTTGGGGTGCATGCTACTTCTGTTCTTTTTTTTAAAATTTAGTGGTAAAAATTTACTTTAAGGGGGCTTGGATAGTACCTGCACAGCATCTATGGTTCAGGGCAGCCTAGAGTATGGGGGAGCTTCCAGCTCCTGTCTGCAATAGGAGCTCCTGTTTGCTCCTGTCAGAGCAGAGGGTGAGGGCTCGAGTGAAGGAACCTGCCTAGGATGTGCTGGTGGCTGGAGATGGTGATGCCAGCACTACCTCAGAGCCTAAGGAGAAATACACCCAAGGGGAGCAGAGTTGGTGGCAATCGGATGTTTCAACAGTAGGTCCAGGTAGAACGAGGTTTTAGGCCAGTGGTCACAGGACCAGGGAGTTAGGCAGCAGGCAGTCACAGGTGCCCCTACAGGGAGCAGAGGCAACATCCTGGGAGTCTGGTGAGAGGCTTCAGATAAGTGTCTAGGAGATGAGCTGGTGTCAAGGAAGTATATTTGCAAGTGGCAGGGACACATTACCAATAGGTTCGAAATCCAGAAAAAATAAAAATATTAACATGACTAGCAGAAATAAGGAGATAAAGGAAAATAAAATAAGCAGAAATGAATGAGTGCTGATTTTTTAAAAAGTACTTTATTGAGGCATGATTGACATGTGAAAACCTGTACAAATTTAGATATATATGACTTGATGTATCCGGAGATAAATACATATACCCATGAAACCACTACAATCTATGCAATAAACCTATCCATCACCTGCAATAATGTCTTCCTATCCTCTTGATTATTAGTATTCTTGCTATTAAGAATACTTAACATAAGATCTACTGTCTTAACACAAATTTAAGTATATAATATAGTATTATTAACCATAGGTGCTACCCTGCAGAGTTGTCCTCTAGGACTTATTCATCTAGCATAACTGAGTATGGATTTCTTAATCTTTCCTACTAGGGAGCCAATTTATAACATCTAAAATTGAAATATATAAATTTTAAAATTTCAAAGGACTCCAATTCTCAGAAAGGCCCTAGGTTGGGTAGGCATTGAAGAGATTGGCAAGAAAGCCCTCTCTTTCCTAAGTGCTGGAAGAATTTGGGGACCTAGGGAATTACAGGGCCTCTGATATAGAAGGAATATGACAGAAGCCCAATTGCAGGAACTGGGTACAAGACAGAAACCTGTACAAGATCCCTGTTACTGAAACTGGAAATATGAGATCAGATTAGGGCCAGATGCCACTCACTTGAGCTGGTAAGGTATGGATGGAGATATATTTCCCTCCTGATTCAGGGCAGAATGAATCCCAGAGTCCAGGCTTTGTAGAAATGGGGAGAAATCTATAGAAATCTATAGATAGAAATCTATCTATCTAGAAGGGCCATGGGGCTGGACAGTGTGAACCATACTGCTGCTCAAAATCTCTGCTGCATGATCCAGAGGCATATGTTTCTTCATAGCCCCCTGCCCCTGCCCCTGTCGACACCACTCTAAGAATGGAGCACCAAATTGTCCTTTCAGGGCGTTAAGTTCACTGGCTCTTTTCCTGTCTGGACCTCCCTAAACCCAGGCCTTTCTTGATTAGCATCTCAGGCCCACAGTGGAGGATTAGGTCACCCTGGTGTGAAATGAAATGACAGTATCATGACTTGGCTGGCCATAAAACAACTGCTTTTAAAGCTAAATTTTGTAATCTCAAAGTTTACCCAAGGGGTTGTGTAATTCAAAGCAATGACCATGAAGCTATTTGTAAAATTCTGACTTTCTTATGAACCAAGAGTGGATCAGGGGATGGTTATGGTGGTGTGGGAGTGGAAGAGCTGAGAGCTGAGGGAGGCAAGCAAGGCCCAGATAGTTCAAGGTTGAGACCAACACTCATGGTTTCCCCTAATGTGACAGGGGTCTCCTCTTCTGGAGATATAAAAAAAACTTTTGTCTTTTCAAGTGTGTTGAAGATTTCCAAAGCAGAGGGTGCTTAACCTACTGACCCCAACCTGGAAAAAAGTAGTAAGAGAAAGAGAAAATCCCAGCAGAAATTGCTCAGCCTCCTAAACCATAACTGGGGCCAGCTGGCTGCCTGCATGGGGCAGGATGACTTGCCCTCCAACAAGGTTTTGGGGCTGGGCCATCCTGGGGGGTGGCAGTCTTAAAATTAGATACACATGATAACTGGTGAGTTTCAGGCTTTCTCTGAATCCAGGAGTGAATATGTGGAAGGTATGATATATCAGGTAAAGCATTAGTAAGCAGTGGAATGTGCTGGATGTAGAATCAGACAGATTTGAGTTTGACTCCTGGTTCTATCACTGACTTGTGGCTTTAGGCAAGGCAGTGAGTCTTCTCCAATTTTGTCTCTTTTTTTCTTTTCCCTTGGCTGTACCTGTGCAGCTTGTGGGATCTTAATTCTCCCACCAGGGGTCAAACCCGGGCCACCAGCAGTGCAATTGCAGAGTCTTAACCACTGGACCACTAGAGAATTCCTTCCAATTCTGTCTCTTGCTATAAAATTGAAACAATAACTGAAGCTACCTCTTAGACAATGTCAAGTCTAAAATATAACTAGATATATTTGTCTGAAGATCTCACAGTGACTAACACAGTTATACAGGCTTATGTATGCCAGGGACTGTGTCGTTCTACATTAATAGATCTTTTGATTCTTGTTTAATAAACTTTTTATTTTGTTTTGGGGTATAGCTGATTAACAATGTTGTGATAGTTCCGTGTGAACAGTGAAGAGACTCAACCATGCATATACATGTATCCCTTCTCCCACAAACTCCCCTCTCTTCCAGGTTGCCACACAAACTGAGCAGAGTTCCATGTAGGTCCATACAGTAGGTCCTCGTTGGTTATCCATTTTAAATATAGCAGTGTGTACGTGTCCATTCCAAACTCCCTAACTATTCCTACCCCTTGTCTTTCCCCTAGCATACATAAATTCATCCACTAAGTCTGTGAGTCTCTTACTGTTTTGTAAGTTAAGTTCATTTGTATCATTTCTTTTTAGATTCCACATATAAGGTATGTCATATTATATTTCTCCTTCTCTGTCTGACTTACTTCACTCAGTATGACAATCTCTAGGTCTCTTTTGATTCTTTTTTATTTCCATGATTGCTCACTATAGTGTCTTTTTAAAAAAATTAGCTCTTGAAATTGGTTTCTTTAAAAAAAAATAATTTTATTTATTTATTTTTGGCTGTGCTAGGTCTTCATTGCCAGGTGGGCTTTTCTTTAGTTGTGCCAAGTGTGGGCTACTCTCTAGTTGTGGTGTGCCAGCTTCTCATTGCACTGTTTTCTCTTGTTACAGAGCACAGGCTCTAGAGTACTGGCTCAGTAGTTGTGGCGCACAAACTTAATTGCTCTGTGCCATGTGGGATCTTCCTGTATCAGAGATTGAACCTGTGTCTCCTGCATTGGCAGGTGGATTCTTTACCATGGAGCCACCAGGGAAGCCCAAAATTGGCTTCTTTTTTTAAAAAAAATTTTTGTTTTTAGTATTTATTTGGCTGTACCAGGTGTTAGTTGCACCTCACAGGATCTTTGATCAAAGGCATTTTGTGTGGCAAGAGTCTTTAGTTGCAGCACTTAGGATTTTTTTTTTAGTTGTGGTATGCAAACTCTTAATTTTAACATGTAGGATCTAGTTCCCCAACAAGGGATGGAACCCAGGCCCCCTGCATTGGGAGGGTGAAGTCTTAGCCGCTGGACCACCAAGGAAGTCCCTATAGCAAAGTTTTTGAGAGGTGGGTTAGAGTGACTTTGCAGTAATGGAGGACTCTTTTGCAAATGCGAGTTTCTTCCTTGTTTGACTTTTTCCATTCTATTCACCCATTATATTTTCAAAGAATGAGAAGCAGCATGGTGTGGAGCAGGAAAAGTTGGACAAATGGGGCTTGAGCCCCAACTCTGTCACTTATAGGCCATAGAACCCCAGATAAGTCATGTTAATGTCTCTAAACTCCAGTTTCCTTGAAGGATTTTTTTTTTTTGAAGAATCAAAAGAGATAATGGGTGTAACATGTCTGGCACTTAAATATACAGAGAAGTTTTTATTCTATCAATCCTTGTTCAGAAATTTTAGATTTTTAAAGATGTGCAGGTTAGCTAAGACTGTGCAAGGCTTATTATTGTTGAGTCGCTCAGTCATGTCTGACTTTGTGGCCCCATGGACTGCAGCACACCAGGCTTCCCTGTCCTTCATTATCTCCTGGATCTTGCTCAAACTCATGTCCATTGAGTCAGTGATGCCATCAAACTATCTCATCCTGTGTCATTCCCTTCTCCTCTTGCCCTCAATCTTTTTCAGCGTCAGGGAGTTTTCCAATGAGGTGGCTCTTTGCATCAGGTGGCCAAAGTATCGAAGCTTCAGCTTCAGCATCAGTCCTTCCAGTGAATATTCAGGGTTGATTTCCTTTCGGATAGACTGGTTTGATCTCCTTGCAGTCCAAGAGACTCTCAAGAGTCTTCCTCAGCACCACAATTTGAAAGCATCATTTCTTCAATGCTCAGCCTTTTTTATGGTCCAACTCTCACATCCGTACATGACTACAGAAAAAACCATAGTTTTGACTATATGGACCTTTGTTGTCAAAGTGATATCTCTGCTTTTTAATACACTGTCTAGGTTTGGCAAGGCTTATTAGTACTTCATGATTTTGAGGATTTGAAATGTTGATTTTTCAAGAAGATCCACTTTGAGAAATTATGCCACAGAAACGTGCCTCCCAACGAAGACCCAGACTCAAAAGTTGCAGGTCTCCTCATCTGACATCTAGATACCTTAATTGCTCATGTGACAAAGACTGCTGTTTGCTACTGAATTCAATATCTTCCCTTCAGAATTTTTGTGGCTCGTGGTTTTTTTCAGAGCTGTATGAAGATCTCCATAAAGCTCTGAAAAAACCCAAGAGGCACCATAAGGGCTTCTTCTTTGCATTCTTAAGGTTCTGTGGTGAACTGACCTCAACAAATTTGGTCCTGTACAACTTTTAGTTTTATGAGTATGTCTTGGTAGTTACAAACAGTTGGGAAAAAGTGAAGGGTTTAGCTACCTCCCCACAACCTTGCTGCCAGTTTAGAATAAAAGCAAGTGTCACACCAAAATCTGCCACACATATAAACATTTATTAGCAGGCAGGTAAAAAACAGTCATAAAACCTGTTCTAGAAGCTCACTGATATTCAGATCTCTGTCCTTTTTGGTTACTCTTGCATGAAATGTTCACCTGAGGCAAAGGTAATAATATTCCAGCCATAGATTCAAATAAACATCTATTGGAGTCAGGGAACCAAGAATTATCTGGAAACATCAGCAGGACTCAGGACTCTTTAAGAATCAATTCAAGAGTACCCTCCCTAAAACATAGAGACTACTAGATTTTAATACCCTGCTCAAGGTAAAATATTCTAGTCTGTCCATATATTTTGAATACCACTAATCTTAGAGTTGGACTGTGAGGAAAGCTGAGTGCCGAAGAATTGATGCTTTTGAACTGTGGTGTTGGAGAAGACTCTTGAAAGTCCCTTGGACTGCAAGAAGATCCAACCAGTCCATTCTGAAGCAGATCAGCCCTGGGATTTCTTTGGAAGGAATGATACTAAAGCTGAAACTCCAGTACTTTGGCCACCTCATGTGAAGAGTTGACTCATTGGAAAAGACACTGATGCTTGGAGGGATTGGGGGCAAGAGGAGAAGGGGACAATGGAGGATGAGATGGCTGAATGGCATCACTGACTCGATGGACGTGAGTCTGAGTGAACTGCAGGAGCTGGTGATGGACAGGGAGGCCTGGCGTGCTGCGATTCATGGGGTCACAGAGTCGGACACAACTGAGAGACTGAACTGAACTGAACTGAACTGAATCTCACCAATAACCCATTTTAATAAGTATCGTATTAATTAACATGTCTCTGTTTTCTCCAATGAAGATTTATTTCTAAAACTTTTTATGCTAATTACTGTAGCCTCTGGTATTATTAGAAAATAATGATAGTTGAAGCTGGTAGCTGTAGTAGCCATCTCTGGAGTGTGCTTTTGAGTGAGAGGTCTTGATATACACTCTACATAGAGTGTATATTTAAACTAATCATGCAGAACATCACACTGTCTCTGCTTTAATATTTTAAAGTAAATTATAGACATCATAGCAGATGTCTCATTCTGATGATCTTGGAATCAATAGAAGATGAAGAAGCAGAAACTTCAGGGTTTCAATATGAGTGAAAGGAGAGAAATATGAAATCAGTACAACAAAGACTGCTGGAGTACATCTTCCTCAAGACAACTCAAGAAATCAAGCTCTTGCTTTTGACTTTCCAGAGGCTCCTTGGCTTCTTCTGGGTTTTTCTTCCCCAAAAGGCAACTGTAGCTCAATATGTGGAGAGTTTCTAGAATATTAAGCACTTGATAGTTGGACTCTGCTGGTATTAAAGATTTCTTACCTCTGAGGCTTTTCCTCTAGAGAGTGGAGTCTGATCTGGGTGGAAACCCCAAATGCCAAAAGTCTTGTGGTGACAATTGCTGGTGGCTGATTGCTAAAGAACAGTACTGTGTACTTTTCAACTAAAAGAGGGAGCCATGTGCTTAACTGCAGTTCAAGACTCCAGGCATGTCTTCAAGGCAGGAAGAATTCCACTTAGGCCCATGCCCTTAGCCTCTATAGTTCTTTCACTGTGCTGAAATGCCAGCCCCAGGACCTCTCCTTCAGTATATTAAGCCACTTGCAGATTTCCCTGACTTAAAAGTGAGTGCAAGATAAAAAGGAATGAGCTATCCAACACACAACAACTTGGATACATCTCAAGGGAATTAGGCTGAGTAAAAAAAAGTCATTCACCAATGGTTGCATACTGTATAATTCCATTTATACATCATTCTTGAAATGACAAAGTTGTAAAAATGGAGAACAGATTAGTGGTGGCCAGGGTTTACAGAAGGAAGAGGGAGTGAGGTCAGTGAGAGGGATGAGGGCTACCTGAGGGATGCTTGTGGTGATGGAACCATTCAGTGTCTTGACTGTGGTGGTGGATACATGAACCTACACAGGTGATAAAATAGCATAGAATGAAACACACATACAAATAACTACAAATAAAACTGGAGAAATCTGAAAAAGATGGGTAGATTGTACCAATGTCAATGTTCTGCTTGTGATATGGTTCTACAGTTTTACAGGATGCTACTGTTGAGGGGAAACTGGATAAAGTGTACAAAAGATCTCTTTGTTTTATTTCTTACTACTATACATGAATTTACAATTATTTCAAAATAAAAATTTAATTTAAAAAGTGGGCAATTTGTGGCAATCACTGGGCATATACTAAAACAGAGTGAATCATACACTTTAAATAGGTGAACTGTATGATATGTGAAGTGTATCTCAGTAAAGCTGGTAAAGTGGAGGCAGCATTTTCAGAGAAGCTGACTAAGAAATCCAAGGTAAATTACTAGCCCACAAAGGATGACCCTAATGGTGGAATTGTTATTTGCTCAAGAAGACTACAAGCCTCTGCCTTCCCCCAGGCTTTTCTAGTCCCCCTGCCCTGAGCCATTCTTGAATGGGGTATGGACACCTGTCCCAGCCCTCTGGTGACTGGAGTGAGCCACAAGAAAGACCCAAGTACCTTGAAGCCCTCTTATGACAGCCATTCTTTATTTCCCACTGTGTGGCTCAGTTCATTTGCCTGGGTTCTGGCTCTCTGCTTGGACTAAGGCTCACTTTGGACCTTAGTTTGGGACCTTAATTCTCTACCTGGCTCTGGCCAAGTTCTTCCTCTGGAAGCTGAATGCTTTTTCCTGTCCTCTCTTGCCAGTGGCTGAAGTTCAGCTGTGAATGAACTCAATGCTGCTGCTGCTAAGTCACTTCAGTTGTGTCTAACTCTGTGCAACCCCATAGACGGCAGCCCACCAGGCTCCCCTGTCCCTGGGATTCTCCAGGCAAGAACACTGGAGTGAAAGGGAAGTCTCTCAGTCATGTCTGACTCTTAGCGACCCCATGGACTGCAGCCTACCAGGCTCCTCCATCCATGGGATTTTCCAGGAAAGAGTACTGGAGTGGGGTGCCATTGCCTTCTCCAGAACTCTATACTACCATCTGTCTAATTTAGAGGATTGCTATCTGTTGCTTGTTTCTCTAGCTGTGATTGTGAGGGGTTGCTCCTGGGCCTACCTGCCCTCTGAGACCCTACATTCTGCACCTAACAGATACCAGAGAGCCACATGCCCTTTAGCCAAGTTGCGTTGTCCTGTTCCACTGCTTCAGGGCCCAGCCTAAGTGGTCAGGATGGTGACTCCTAGTTCTCATCTCACCTGCTACCAATGTCTTCCTCCTTCCCACTGGTCAATATTGCATGTCTCACACCCAAACCCACTCAAGTGACAGTAAAGTGTAATCCTGTTATCCTGCCCTTTCTGCAAAGAGCATACCCAGAAACCATTGATACTAGCTGCTCTGGGTAAGATTCTAGTGCTAAAAGCAACATTGACAGACAAATGTAGAGCAAGTGGAGCTATTTGGTCCAGTCTTCAGTCCAGCACTTTTCTTTCCAGGGTAAGTCTCTGTGGAAAGCTACAAATCAGCTACAATGATTTGGCAGGACTGTTCCAGGGAAGAGACTCATGTCCTGTTTGTGGTAGCTCCTTTTCTAAAGAGAGTCTGATTCTCTGAATCCCATCCCAAATGTCCTGCAATCAATCACACCTCTGGGCTCCATCATTTCTTTTTTTTTTTTACTTTATAGTATTGTATTGGTTTTGCCATACATTAACATAAATCCACCATGGGTGTACACGTGTTCCCCATCCTGAGCCCCCACGCATCTCCCTCTCCATACCATCCCTCTGGGTCATCCTACTGCAAGGCCCCAAGCATCCTGTATCCTGCATCGAACCTGGACTGGTGGTTCGTTTCACATATGATATTATACATGTTTCAATGCCATTCTCCTGAATCATCCCACCCTCTCCCTCTCCCACAGAGTCCATAAGACTGTTCTGTATATCTGTGTCTCTTTTGCTGTTTTGCATACAGGGTTATCATTACCATCTTTCTAAATTCCATATATATGCATTAGTATACTGTATTGGTGTTTTTCTTTATGGCTTACTTCACTCTGTATAATAGGCTCCAGTTTCATCCACCTCATTAGAACTGATTCAAATGTATTCTTTTTAATGGCTGAGTAATACTCCATTGGGTATATGTACCACAGCTTTCTTATCCATTCGTCTGATGATGGATCATTTCTGACAGTGAGGCTGGGATTTACCTTAGCTGGGCTTAAAGAGTTTTATTTTATTTATTTTTAATTTTTAAGAACTTTTTATTTAAGTATAAGAAATAAACCCACAAACATAGGAAACAAGCTTATGATTACCAAAGGGTAAGTGGGGGAGGATAAATTAGGAGTTTGAGATTAACATATACACAGTACTATATATAAAATAGATAACCAACAAGGACCTACTGTATAGCATAGGGAACTATACTCAATATTTTATAATAACCTATAAGGGAAAAGAATCTGAAAATGAATATATATAGTCAGACATGACTTAGCAACTGAACAACTATATATATATATATATATATATATATATATATATATATATATGTCATGTTAGTCACTCAGTCATGTCTGACACTTTGTGACCCCATGGACTGTAGCCTGCCAGGCTCATCTGTCCATGGAATTCTCCAGGTAAGAATACTGGAATGGGTTGGAGTGGGTGCCATTTCCTTCTCCAGGGGATCTTCCTGACCTAGAGATTGAACCCTGGTCTCTGGCATTGCAGGCAGATTCTTTACCATCTGAACCACTAGAGATGTTCATATATATATATATATATATGTGTGTGTGTGTGTGTGTGTGTGTGTGTGTATAAATCTGAATCACTTTGCTGTACAACTGAAACTAACACAGTATTGTATTTATTTATTTATTTTGTAAGAAGGAAACTTAGCTGATTTGTCATCATCATAACTCATCACCCTCAAGCAAATGGTCAGGCTGAAAGGATGGTCTAGAGACAACTAACAGTGCCTAAAGTGGATAGCTGGGCAGGGTGGCCAATAAAACCTGACAAATTTCTTGTTGCTCAGCAAATTGCTACATCTTTGACAACAGGAGTCAGTCATGTTGTATTATTAAGAGGACAAAACCTTAAGGCTTTGATTCATTGTCTACATCTATATTCAACTGTCACTTCTGCTTCCTTACAATTTGCTGATTCTCATTTGTTGTGACTATGAAAACAATAAGCACCCTTGTAAGGATTTAGTCTGAAGTAAGGTAAATTGGCTTCTAGAAAGATTTATGTGTAAATGCTGAAAACTTCACTGTATGGATGCTGACATCTATTTTGACTTCTTGGAGGCTTTTTTCCCCTTCTCACTTCTTTATTCTCTGCTTTGTTCCAGATATATGAGGTTACCAGAGAAGTGACCTCCAGATGAGTGAGATGTTAGTCATTTGGGTTCTGGAGAGTGGCTCTCACCTTCCTTCAGCAATTTTATGGTTGGCTTTTACCACTTTCTCCTCTGTAGGCAGTGAAGCCCCACTGGTAAGGGTCAAACCAGCAGTCAGATTGTAAGGTTGTAGATGTAGTTTTAGTCCAACTCTCTAGGTGAACCTTCCTCAATGGGATAGTCTCTAGAGGCATAGAAAAGAGGCCTTTTTCTTTTGGTAGTAGATGGGAGTTATGGGGATTAGGAGATGTGACACCTTTCCTTTTGATTATAATGAAACCCTTTTTGGTATAGATGTTTTCCTGCTAAGCTGTTGCTGCTCAGGTCCCCTGGGGAATGGCAGAGGGAACTAACATCTGTGAAATACATGGGTCAAGCAGCATACAGGCTGGGCTGGCCCAGAAATCCCTTCACCACAGTTGAAGCCTGAGCTCTAGAGCCTGAGCCAGCAAGTCTGCAAAAGAAAGGGGCAGGCCCAAGGGAGACTAATGAAAATGAATGTGTGTGTGTGCATGCACCCAAGACAGTGCAGAATATAGGGAGGGAGAGACGAGAAAGGGAAGCAACCTGGGCTATAACTTAGGGCCCTAAACCATCCTGGCATGGAGTGCTGTTCTTTTCAAACATTCTTTCAGCCACCTTTTTTTCTTCCATATCTTTCCCTCAGCTTCTTTCTTCTTTTCTCCCCCACTTCTACCTCTCCTTGTCTCCCTCTCTACCCTTTTCTCACTCCCCTCCTCCATTCTTTCCAGGATAGTGAAGGACATCTGGAAAGTTAAAGTGGCCCAATCCTGGAGCAGCATCTTTGAAAAGTCACCTTGATGCCCATTACCTCTACAATTCAGGATTTCTAGTGTATCCAGTCAGGCCTTGTTTGTGTCTCTCCTTCCTGTTCATTTTGGGAAGGCTGAATGAAAGCATATGAACTGTAACCTTCTCCTCTGATAACCCTGTTTCTCTCATTTTCCCTGACTCACTGGGGAGAATCACACATCTTTTTTGGATGGAGCACTTGGCTGGAGACAGGACCTGGCTCCTGTTACCAAGCTCTAAGTAAGTAAGTAAGTGAAGTCGCTCAGTCATGTCCGACTCTTTGCGACCCCATGGACTGTAGCCTACCAGGTTCCTCCGTCTATGGGATTTTCCAGGCAAGAATACTGGAGTGGGTTGCTATTTCCTTCTCCAGGAGATCTTCCCAACCCAGGGATTGAGCCCAGGTCTCCCGCATTGTAGGCAGACGCTTTACCGTCTGAGCCACCAGGGAAGCTTACTCTATACTTTTGGTGTGACCTTGAGCAAGCTCCTGCCCTCTTAGAGGTCTTAGCTTCCCTTCCAATAAAGTTGATAAATAGAAAGGAATACCTTTGGAGCCCACACTCAAAAGTGATGCTAATTAGAATATTGGAACTTCTAAGATCTTCCTAGCTCTTGCCCCACCCTGCTCCTTCCTATCTCTCCTCCTCCCAGGAAGTAGTTAGTTAACTGAAAGGCCACACCCAAGGGTATTGTCTGAGTAGAAGGACTGAGTTATTTTTCACTTTTTTATTGTAAATGATATAATCACAGAGTTACCATGCAAGAAGAGGGCAGGGGTAGGATTCTAGGATTTTTGTGAATAACGCAAATAGTTATCCCCCTGATCTTTCCTGAGGCCTTCCACTCACAGATCCAGGATGAAATATTTGGATTGCTGTTAAACTCAAGAGTCAGGTCAGGAAGCTACCTGTTTCTGGGTGGTAGTTGGAGGTAGGTAACTGTCAGTCTAAACAAAACATTCTTAACTGTACTGTGTGGGGATTTGTTGGCCCAGCGACTCTTTACATATGACTGGGCACCTAGCAGCAGGGTTGTGGGTCTTTCATTTGTCCAACTGTGAAAGAAGAAATAACGGGAGTCTCCACAAAGGCCTGCAGCTGCCTTCCAAGGAATTTCAGTGTATCTGGGAGCACAGAGGCTGAGTCATATTTTGGGAGAGGATTGTGTTTTTATACCCGCAATACAGGGTGTTGCCATAATATTAATCATTATTATGGTTAAAAACAAATAAACTCATCCTGCAGTTATGACAAATCTGTGTCTTGGCTCTTTCTTGCCCCTGCATTGTCTTTCTTTTAGCTCTTGCCTTAGGGACCTAGAGTTTAACTCCATATTGCCAGAATAGGCCACTGCCTTTCTAATATCAGTTTTAGGGATGCGGTAAAGCACATAATTAAAAAAAACCACACACTTCCACATTTATTTCCTAATTACCTACATTCTCAAAATTCAAATGCCTCATTAGTCACTTTAATCTTAATATTAATGGGGTTTTACTATTGTTTCCTGAGAGAAGGAGATGGAGCTGAAAGGAGTAGACCATGAAGGTCCTGGACATCTGGCCAGGTATAGATCACCCTCAAGGGAAGAGAAAGGCATAGAAAGGGGATGTTAGGACACTGCAAACAGGTCACCAATCTGATGGTTTTTCCACAGACTATTTGTTTACAGAGGTCATGGCTACCACGGCAGGGGTTCTGTGCCTGGGGTGGGGAGAGCAAGAAGGGAAGAGGGTAAAATGAAGTTTCACACTTAAGAGTTTAATGAGCCATTTTCCCAGCATGGGCTTCAGACCCTGGTTCTAGAGTGACAGATCCCAGTCTCAAAACAGGAGAGAGAACTGCCTGCTCATGCATTTGGCCCAGTTTAGTTGAGCCCCTGGGCACTGGGCAAATCCTGTGGATCAGGCTTTGACTGTAGGACCTCGGATTCCCACTGAGTTGAGAGAGATGAACCAACTTGGGAACGTCTAGGTATTTTGGGGGAGGAGGAGAGTGTGTGAGGACTTGGGTTCAGTAAGAGACCTGAATGTCTAGGCAAAGTGTGTCTTTAGATGTAGCCCATTCTGCCAGGCTAAACCCCTAGCCTGACTTTATCCAGTGATCCAGGAATATATTTTGCCTTTTTCTTGACCCCACTCTATTTTTAACAAATAAAAAAAACAGGTTCAGTGCTATCCTATGTATTTTTCACTTGGGCTTAAATGAAAGCTAGGGTGGAGAGACTCCAGTTACAGTATCAATGACCATTTTTGCTATCATAGTCTTCACTGCTCTCCTGCATCTACCTTTATTGCAGTTGTGGCAGAAGTGACACCTTCTCAGAGGCTTTCCCCCATTTCACTAGTTTGATAGCTCCACCAACACTCAGCCATATCACTCTGTTTATTGTCTTCATAGTACCTATTACTACTTCAAATCTCCATTTGGTTATTTGGTTGTTTCTTGTCCCTCCCCATCCTCCTGTCCTATGTATGCACCATGAGAGCAGGCACTGACTATGTTTGGTGCCTGCTATGTCCCCTGAAGAAATAGAGGAAAACGATAGAATGGGAAAGACTAGAGAGCTCTTCAAGAAAATTAAAGATACCAAGGGAACACTTCATTTAAAGATAGGCACAATAAAGGACAGAAATGGCATGGACCTAACAAAAGCAGAAGATATTAAGAAGAGGTGGCAAGAATACACAGAAGAACTACACAAAAAAGATCTTCATGACCCAGATAATCATGATGGTGTGAACACTCACCTAGAGCCAGACATCTTCTAGTATGAAGTCAAGTAGGCCTGAGGAAGCATCACTATAAACAAAGCTAGTGGAGGTGATGGAATTCCAGCTGAGTTATTTCAAATCCTAAAAGATGATGCTGTGAAAGTGCTGCCAGCAAATTTGGAAAACTCAGCAGTGGTCACAGGACTGGAAAAGGTCAATTTTCATTCCAATCCCAAAGACAGGCAATGTCAAAGAATGCTCAAACTACTGCACAATTGCACTCATCTCACAAGCTAGCAAAGTAATGCTCAAAATTCTCCAAGCTAGGCTTCAACAGTATGTGAGCCAAGAACTTCCAGATGTTCAAGCTGGATTTAGAAAAGGCAGAGGAATCAGAGATCAAATTGCCAACATTCGTTGGATCATAGAAAAAGCAAGAGAGTTCCAGAGAAACATCTACTTCTGCTATATTGACTATGTTAAAGCCTTTTTACTGTGTGGATCACAACAAACTTTGGAAAATTCTGAAAAGAGGTGGGAATACCAGCCCACCTCATCTGCCTCCTGGGAAATCTGTATGCAGGTCAAGAAGCAACAGTTAGAACTGGACATGGAACAATGGACTGGTTCAAAATTGGGAAAGGAATACATCAAGACTGAATATAGTTACTTTGCTTATTTAACTTATATGCAGAGTACATCATGCAAAATACTGGGCTAGATGAAGCACAAGCTAGAATCAAGACTGCTGGGAGAAATATCAATAACCTCAGATATGCAGATGACACCACCCTTATGGAAGAAAGTGAAGAGGAACTAAAGAGCCTCTTGATGAAAGAGGAGAGTGAAAAAGCTGACTTAAAACTCAACATTAAAAAAACGAAGTTCATGGCATCCGGTCTCATCACTTCTTGGCAAATAGATGGGGAAACAATGGAAACAGTGAGACTTTATTTTCTTGGCCTCCAGAATCACTGCAGATTGTGACTGCAGCCATGAAATTAAAAGATGCTTGCTCTTTTGAAGAAAAGCTATGACAAACCAAGACAGCATATTAAAAAGCAGAGACATTACCGACAAAGGTCCATATAGTTAAAGCTATGGTTTTTCCAGTAGTCATGTATGAATGTGAGAGTTGGACCATAAAGAAGGCTGGGCACCAAAGAATTGATGCTCTTGAACTGTGTTGTTGGAGAAGACTCTTGAGAGTCCCTTGGACTGCAAGGAGATCCAACCAGTCAATCCTAAAGGAAATAAATCCTGAATATTCATTGGAAGGGCTGAGGCTGAAGCTGAAGCTCCAATACTTTGGCCACTTGATGCGAAGAACCAACTCAGTGGAAAAGACTCTAATGTTGGGAAAGATTGAAGGCAGGAAGAGAAGGGGATGATAGGGGATAAGATGGTTGGAGGGCATCACCCACTCGATGGACATGAGTTTGAACAAGCTCCGGGAGCTGGTGATGGACAGGGAAGCCTGGAGTGCTGCAGTCCATGGGGTTGCAAAGAGTCGGACACAACTGAGTGGCTGAACTGAACTGATGTCCCCTGAAGCTGGCATAATTGAGCAGGCCTCTTCTCTGTCTGCTGAATACAACATACAGGTCCTCATGTTGTACCTTTGCTCAAAGTACTTCCCATTCCTGGAATGTATTCTTACATGTTTGTCCAATCCTTGTCCTGCAATACTGGACTCAAGTCCTACCTCTTCCAGAAAGGCCTCCCAGATCACCTCAGCCCACAGAGGACTTTTCCTTCTCTGACTGCTATAGCCTTGACTGTCTTTGCTATATGTTTTACTAATTCTTTGTTTACTGTCATGTATTCCTTCCCAATTCTTTCCTTTCTATTGATGTTACCTCTCCAAGTAGATTGTATCCACAGCATTTTCTGCTTTTGATCTGGTCTAACTCTTCTGTCTCACTTTGGAATAAGAATGAGTTTGTGCTTATTCAGTGATACAAATGATGCAGCAGGACACAGGAAACAGTTTTATCTTTGTGTGGTCCAAGGACAACAAGCAGCTCTTCTTTTAACTCAGATTCCCAGATACTCCCTCCACAGGTTCAGAATGAATAGCTTGGGGTGGACCTCTGGAATCTGCATTTGAAAGAAGACCCTTCTGATACACAAAGTTTGAGAGCCAATGATTTAGGGAGACTCATCTTCATCCTGGCTCAGTCACTAACCAACTTTGAATGACTCCTCCTCTCTGGCCTTTTGTTTCCTCTTTTTAAGATGAAGAGGTCAGGAGATGTGACCTTTTTAAAAATTTTTAAAAATCAGCAAGTTTTTATTCTATGAAATCCTGGAAGGTAAATTCCTTGGCTGGTGTATCTTAGAATCTCAATTACAACATATTCAAATGTAGTACCTTAAATGTAGGAGGTGCTTAATAAAAACCTATGAGTGACTGAATGGAGTGAGTGGTGGGAGACAGGAGAGTGGAATCTTCTGACAATTCAGAGACAGCAGCGTAGTGGACCAGAATACAGGCCTGGGTTAGAATCCCAGTCTCTGCCAAGTCATGTGATCTCTCCAACTCTCCATTTTCTCATCTGTAAATTGGAGGTGTTAATAGTACCTACTGCATATAGCTGTTGGAAGATGAAATGAGATAATGTCTACAAAAAACTTAATACGGTGTCTGGCACATAGTAAACACTTAGTACCTCTGTTTTTAATTATGTCATCCCAATGAGGAGGGAATAATTAATTTTCAGTGAGGCAGAACATGAACTTCAACCATATCCTAGACTCCTCAGGTCTCCCTCTTTCCCACTGATCACAAATCAAAGGGGAAGAAAATCAATGTTTTGGGAACTCCACAGAGGCCCCGTCTCTGAGGGCAGGGTCTGGAAGCCTGGCTCTTCTGACAGCCACAACTGTGAGGACCTGAGTTAGAACTTGGGAATGATGGCCTGGGATTTCAGGACATGCTATACCTTATCTGTGGGCTGGGAAAACAGAAGTGTCAAGGCATTATGATGTTTATCATCAGTGATATGGAGAGAGTATGGAATTTGGAGTGAGAATGTTGTGTTCGAGTCTTAGTTTTTGCAGGAAGACTTCCTTGACCTTGCTGTATCCCACCTCCTTATATGGGTCAGGTACCTCTTCTCTTTGTGCTCACAGTGTCTACTATTTCCCTTATCATTGTATTTACTTTTGCTGTCACTACCTTCTGTCATCCACAGTAGGCTGAGCTCCTTGAGAGTGAGGACAATGTCTCGACCATCTCTGTATCCTGGACAAAGAGCTTATTGCCTGAGTGGAGCAGATGTATAGGGAATGTTTATAGAGCTCATCTCAAGTGATGAGCTGATGTATTGTTGAGTTTTGCCATTGATTAGACTTGGGCAAACCAATTAACCTCTTTAAGCTTATAAGAGGAGGATGGACAAACAATTTTCAGTTCAGTTCATTTCAGTCGCTCAGTCATGTCTGATTCTTTGCAACCCCATGGACTGCAGCACTCCAGGCTTCCCTGTCCATCACCAGCTCCTGGAGCCTGCTCAAACTCATGTCCATCAAGTCCATCAATGGTAAGGTGATGCCATTCAACCATCTCATCCTCTGTCGTCCCCTTCTCCTCCTGCCTTCAATCTTTCCCAGCATCAGGGTCTTTTCCAATGAGTCAGTTCTTCACATCAGGTGGCTAAAGTATTGAAGCTTCAGCTTCAGCCTCAGTCCTTCCAATGAATATTCAGGACTGATTTCCTTTAGGATTGACTGGTTGGATCTCCTTATAGTCCAAGGGACTCTCAAGAGTCTTCTCCAAAACCACAGTTCAAAAGCATCATTTCTTCAGTGCTCAGCTTTTTTTATGGTCCAACCTTCACATCCATACATGACTACTGGAAAAACCATAGCTTTGACTAGGTGGA
Source organism: Capra hircus (assembly GCF_001704415.2). Lineage (NCBI taxonomy): Eukaryota > Metazoa > Chordata > Mammalia > Artiodactyla > Bovidae > Capra > Capra hircus. Next base: position 9,994,988 of record NW_017189516.1, on the reverse strand, counting down.
CCTTTGTCAGCAAAGTAATGTCTCTGCTTTTTAATATGCTCTCTGTGTTTGTCATAGCTTTTCTTCCAAGTACCAAGGTTACTGTGAGGCCCAACACTCTGTAACCTGTAAGAGAATCATAGTTACTGACTGCCTTTGAGGCCTCTTACCCACCTCTTCCCTCCCAGTCCTGTTGACCTTTACCTAAAACTGCATCCTTTTAGGACTCTACTTCCTGTCCTCTAGGTTATTTTGTTATCAGATCAAGAAGAGGATCCCATGCTAATATGTTAATGGATGTTAACTGGATGATATATTTACATTTCAACAGGGAGCTTTCCCTGCTTCAGAAAGAATGAGTAATGGAGGATTCCAGGTACTCAGGTGCAGGAGGGCTGGGTTTTTTGTTGTTATTAGGGGGCCTCTTAAGACATTTCTCAGACTGCCCTGGTAGGGGCCACTACTTTCCCTCTACACAGGGCTTGCTCTGCAACACATATTGTGGTTTGCCTGCAGAAAATGCCTAAAGCCTCTAGGACCATGCTGGGAGCTTCTCTCTTGTGAGGGCTCCAAAAGCATAAAGAACGAATTTCTAGCAATTTACCTGCTCCTTCCCTGAGTTTTGAGTCACACCAACTCACGAAACCTGATGAGCTCTGTTCCAGTCTTGGAGATCAGACCTGGGGCCCAGAAAAGCCATTAGGCTGGAAAGATTATTTCTGTTAATCCCCTAAGCAGCTCCTAAGGCTTTTCACATGCTCACAGAATAGCCTGGGGGCCTTTGCTGGGGTTCAGTTCTAAACTCCTTTGGAGAGAGGTGTAATTCCTGGTTAAAAGTTCCTCTGGTGCTATTAATGTCTAACAGAAATAAGTTTTAATGCCTGAAATACCAATGCCAAGGATCTCATGAGTGTTGAGGACCAAGGGATGAAGCTGAGGGGTTTACTGACTGAGGCTAGTTTGTAGGAATGGGCAGGGCAAAGGAGCAGGGGAATGCTCCTTTGTGGGTTGTGGGCATAAGTGTGTATTATGACTGTGTGTGTGCTGTGAAATGATCTGCAAATTTGCCCTTTGGTTCTTTTCAGGACTCTCTAATATGAGAGTTCGCTATGAAAAGAAAGCATTCATCCTTGCCACCTTATATGTAAGTAAAGTCACTTCTAATCTTCTTGGATCATTGTTCCTGATTGTGTTGAGGTCTGAAAATACCCAAGGCATGATAGGTTGCCACTCTGGATATCAATGTTCTCTGTTTAGAATGTGGGGACCTTGGATATATTTTGGGAAAATGAACCAGGAGACGCTGAATCAGAGGGTCTGACCTTTCCAGGGGCTGATTGTCTTGTGGCTTGGTGGGTTATTGTAGGGCTTGTCTTCCATTTTTACCGGTCTGTTTCTTGGTCACTTCTCCTCTTGCTCAATTACTCAGAGGAAGAGTGAAAATGAAAAGAGGTGAACATCACTTCCCTTCAGTTGGAAAATGTCTCATTCCCAGTCTTTGTAGGGTCAGAGGTCACCAGGTTGCCACCCACTTTGGCTCCTTCCAGAAGGGCCATATTTGTACTGGATTGTACCTTCTCTCTGTAGTAGACTCAGATGGATGTATTCTCTGAGTGGGGCAGGCTTAATATGTAAATATGGATACCAATGTTTTTGATGGGCCAAGAGGGGATTGACAGGTTATTTGCTTTCAGTGCAGTGGGATTGTAGGTTAACTCCTTGTTGTGCCAAAGACATCAGAACAGGAGCTCAGAGCTCTGTTGGCAGGTGGGGTATGGGTTGGGAGCAAGTTAAGAGGAGCAGGATTTGTTGATGAGAGTAGTAGTTGCCAAGTGAGAATCTGAAGGCCAGCATTCACACCCCATGTGACTTGAACAGTGTTTTAAAACATTTGAATTGTTTCCCCCATTTAAAAATTCAAAAACTTGAAAATATTAAGATCACATAATGCTGTGCAAGTTGCCTGCTTAACAGTAATCAGTTTTAACGAGTAATGGCTGCCATATTTGGGCAGGATCTGTGTTTTCCAGTTTGCTGTAGTCCACCATTTCCTTATTGGTTACATTATACTCTGTGTGATTCTTTCACTTAGACTGCCTTTCTGGCTCCTATAGACCAGTCTTTGATCCATGAACTTCCAACACTCATCATGGTGGAATAGGCCTTTGGGGGAGATTTTGCTGCAGGGAGTGGGAAATCAGGCGAGTAGCAGGGCTGGGAAATAATCAGAAAGCCTGAGAGAGGCAGCCAGATGTTATGATTTGGCATTATTTCTGCTTTACTGACTATGCCAAGCCTTTGACTGTGTGGATCACAATAAACTGTGGAAAATTCTGAGAGAGATGGGAATACCAGACCACCTGACCTGCCTCTTGAGAAGTCTGCATGCAGGTCAGGAAGCAACAGTTAGAACTGGACATGGAACAACAGACTGGTTCCAAATAGGAAAAGAAGTACGTCAAGGCTGTATATTTTCACCCTGCTTATTTAACTTCTATGCAGAGTACATCATGAGAAATGCTGGACTGGAAGAAGCACAAGCTGGAATCAAGATTGCCGGGAAAAATATCAATCACTTCAGATATGCAGATGACACCACCCTTATGGCAGAAAGTGACGAGGAACTAAAAAGCCTCTTGATGAAAGTGAAAGAGGAGAGTGAAATAGTTGGCTTAAAGCTCAACATTCAGAAAACGAAGATCATGGCATCCGGTCCCATCACTTCATGGGAAATAGATGGGGAAACAGTGGAAACAGTGGCAGACTTTATCTTTTGGGCTCCAAAATCACTGCAGATGGTGACTTCAGCCATGAAATTAAAAGATGCTTACTCCTTGGAAGAAAAGTTATGAGCAACCTAGATAGCATATTCAAAAGCAGAGACATTACTCTGCTGACTAAGGTCCATCTAGTCAAGGCTATGGTTTTTCCAGTGGTCATATATGGATGTGAGAGTTGGACTGTGAAGAAGGCTGAGCGCCGAAGAATTGATGCTTTTGAACTGTGGTGTTGGAGAAAACTCTTGTGAGGCCCTTGGACTGCAAGGAGATCCAACCAGTCCATTCTGAAGGAGATCAACCCTAGGATTTCTTTGGAAGGAATGATGCTAATGCTGAAACTCCAGTACTTTGGCCACCTCATGCGAAGAGTTGACTCATTGGAAAAGACTTTGATGCTGGGAAGGATTGGGGGCAGGAGGAGAAGGGGATGACAGAGGATGAGATGGCTAGATGGCATCACTGACTCGATGGACATGAATCTGAGTGAACTCCGGGAGTTGGTGATGGACAGGGAGGCCTGGCATGCTGCGATTCATGGGGTTGCAAAGAGTTGGACACGACTGAGTGACTGAACTGAACTGAACTGAACTGAAGGCAGAGGGATCACAGTAATAGGGAGCCCAGAATGTAGCATCTTGTAAAGACCTGGGTTGGAAGCATTGAGGGAAGGGATATTCTGAAAGGAGGAGGATAGAGCCAGATGGTCTGAGGTCAGTTGACTCCACCATAGTCCTATGTAAACTATTGATGAGTTTCCTTTGTTCTAAGGATAAAGACAAACAGCCTTATCATGGTCAGCAAGGTGCTGTATGGTTTGGCCTGATGATGTTGACCTTTATCTTGAGCCCCATATTTCTAGAAAACCCCTCATCCTTTTGCAACTCTTTTGTGTTTTAAGAAATAGCTAACTGCAAAGGACCACTTCACCCTCATAAATAATGAGACACTTGCTCCTTTACCCTTTCTAAATGACTCAGCTAAGATCTACCCTAAGTTTTCTCCCTCTCTTTTGATATAATCTTAGTTCATGTACATTATTCCCATTGCAATAACCTAAATAAAATCATCACCTTAATCATCTGTTGCATTTTGTCTTTCATGGTTTTGGTGCCATGACTTGAATGGGATTGGACCTCACCTTCAGATCCATATTTACTCCACTCAGGTAATAAGACTCTCAGAACTGCTTATGCTCTTCTGACTGGTGGCCAGGAGCCCCAACAGTGACTCCAGTTCCAGATCCTGGGTTTCAAACTCTTGTCTACTGTTAGCACTCTAAGGATTTGATTTTGGTTATTTTTGAGTGTTTGCATGATATCTAGTGTTTCCTTCTTTGGTTTCATGGTCTGACCATTCAGTGATCTCTGTAGTGGATTACAGCTCTCGACTTATGATGGGGTTGTGATAGTGGTTTAGTCGCTAAGTCATGCCCGACTCTTGTGACCCCATGGACTGTAGCCTGCCAGGCTCCTTTGTCCATGGGATTCTCCAGGCAAGAATACTGGAGTGGATTGCCATTTCCTTCTCCAGGGGAACTTCCTGACACAGGGATTGAACCCAGGTCTCCAACCCAGGTCTCCTGCATTGCAGGCAAACTCTTTACTGACTGAGCTACAAGGGAAGCCCTTATAGAATAATGGGATTACATTCTGATTAATATTACAAGTTGAATATACATTTAATACACCTAACCTTTGGAACATCATAGTTTAGCCAACCTTAAAAACATGCTCAAAACGCTTACTTTAAGGAAAATCACCTAATATATCTATAAAGCCTACACTTTATAATGAAGTGTAATTTATTGTAATTTATTGGATACTATAGTGAAAATGAAAAACATAATGCTTATAAGTTTGTCAATTGTTTACCCTCATGATTGTGTGGCTGACTGCGAGCTGTGGCTCCCTGCTGCTACCCAGCATCATGGAAGGGTATTGCACTACATATTGCCAACCCAGGAAAAGATAAAACATCAAAATTTGAAGTATGGATTCTTCTGAATGTATATTGCTTTCATACCAAAATAAAGCCAACAACAACAACAACAACAACAAAAAACCCATTAAGGTGAGCCATTAAAAGTCTGGGACTGTTTGTAATGGTTTATAGAGATCTTGTCTCTGTTGGGTGAAAGATGATAGTATCTGGTTGGTCTTTTCTATTTCAAACTCAAATCAATTAAGAATTCCATGCCCATCAGGAAGAGAAGAGCTGGAGCTGTTTAATATGGATCAGTGAGTTTTGTAATCTGTGTTTATACTTGACCAATGGCTAAATTTTTAGAATTAAACCTATAGATTGTCTTTCTATTTATGTCTGTATGTTTACACATATATCAAAAAGTCTGTATCTTTCATTATGTGACCATGTAATATATTTATACTTCTGGATGGTATTACCAAATTAGATTGTAAGATCTCTTTTGTTGTTCAGTCATTCAGTTGTGTCTGACTCTTTGCAACACCATGGATTGCAGCATACCAGGCTTCCCTGTCTCTCACTGTCTCAGAGTTTTCTCAAACTCATGTCTATTGAGTCAATGATGCCATCCAACTATCTCATTCTCTGTTGTCCCCTTCTCCTCCTGCCCTCAGTCTTTCCCAGCATTAGGTTCTTTTCCAATGAGTCAGCTCTTCATATCAGGTGGTCAAAGTATTAGAGCTTCAGCATCAGTCCTTCCAATGAATATTCAGGGTTGATTTCCTTTAGGATTTACTGTTTTGATATCCTTGCTGTCCAAGGGACTCACAAGAGCCTTCTCCAGCACCACAGTTAGAAAGCATTAATTCTTCGGTTCTCAGCCTTCTTTATGGTCCAACTCTCACATCCGTACATGACTACTGGAAAAACCATAGCTTTGACTATATGGACATTTGTTAGCAAAGTGATGTTTCTGCTTCTGAATACACTGTCTATGTTTGTCATAGTTTTTCTTCCAAGGAGCAAGTGTCTTTTAATTTCATGGCTGCAATCAACATCTGTAGTGATTTTAGAGCCAAGAAAATAAAGTCTGTCACTCTTCCCATTTTTTTCCCCATCTATTTGCCATGAAGTGATGGGACTGGATACCATGATCTTAGTTTTGTGAATGTTGAGTAAGCCAGCCTTTTCACTCTCCTCTTTCATCTTTATCAAGAGGTTCTGTAGTTCCTCTTCACTTTCTGCCATAAGGGTGGTATCATCTGCATATCTGAGCTTATTGATATTTCTCCTGGCAATCTTGTCCAACTTGAGCTTCATCCAGCCTGGCATTTTGCATTATGTACTCTGCATAGAAGTTAAATAAGCGGTGTGACAATATACAGCCCTAATATACTCCTTTCCCAATTTTGAACCAGTTTGTTTTTCCATGTCTGGTTCTAACTGTTGCTTCTTGACCTGAATGCAGGCAGGTAAAGTGGTCTGGTATTCCCATCTCTTTAAGACTTTTCTACAGTTTGTTGTGATCCACACAATCAAAGGCTTAGTGTAGTCAATGAAGTAGAAGTAGATGTTTTCTTGTAATTCCCTTGTTATTTCTACAGTCCAATGGATGGCAGCAATTTGATCTCTGATTCCTCTGCCTCTTCTAAATCCAGCCTGTACATCTGGAAATTTTCCATTCATATACTCCTGCAGGCTCACTTGAAGGAACTCTATTCTGATTGGCTTAGAGATAAATTAGTGCTTGTATAAATTGACATCATGTGAAATACCAGGCTGGATGAAACATAAGCTGAAATAAGGTTTGCCAAGAGAAATATCAATAACTTCAGATATGCATATGATACCACCCTCATAGCAAAAAGTGAAGAGGAATTAAAGAGCCTTTTGATGAAGGTGAAAGATGACAGTGAAAATCTGGCTTAAAACTCAATATTCAAAAAATTAAGATCATGGCATCTGGTCCCATCACTTCATAGAAAATAGATGGGGAAAAAATAGAAACAGTGACTGGGCTCCAAAATCACTACAGATGGTGACAGAAGTCATGAAATTAAAAGACACTTGCTCCTTGGAAGAAAAGCTATGACAAACCTAGACAGTGTATTCAAAAGCAGAGGCATTACTTTGCTCTCAAAGGTCCATCTAGTCAAGGCTCTGGTTTTTCCAGTAGTCACATATGGATGTGAGAGTTGGACCATAAAGAAGGACAGAGGAGCCTGGAGTGCTGCAGTCAATGAAGTCACAAAGAGTCGGACACAACTGAGTGAACAACAACAACAAAATAAACTGAATGTTCCTAGAATTCCCAGAAATTAAGGAAATTGTATTGGACATTTTCAATATGCTAAACAAAATTGTTCTTACAGAAACTAATTCAAATATTTTAAGAATTCAAGTTCATATAATTTAGGTAAATATAGCAAATGAGAATAGTTTAATATTTTTGATTTAATAAAATCAGCTATGCTTTTTCTGATTTATCAGTATTGAATATGCTATAAGTATACATTTTTAGTCTACTTGGATATGTTCTTACTAAATTTTTATAAATTTACATATCAAATAAGCTATTATGGCTTCGACTGAGTGTTTAAGACTATGAAGAATGTAAATTTGTATTCAACCAAATCACATCATTATTCTGACGAAGTCTATTTCAAGAATAACAGTTCCAATTAAAACAAATAAATTTATTAAAAAAAAGAATAACTGTGTTTTGAAGCATATCACCTTGAAGATAATTTATAAAATATTTAGGAAACTTAAAATCTTAAAAAAAAATACTTGATATGATACTAAATTGAGTTGACTAATGAATATTCATTTCAGTTCAGTTCAGTCACTCAGTCGTGTCTGACTCTTTGCAACCCCATGAATCACAGCATGCCAGGCCTCCCTGTCCATCACCAACTCCCAGAGATCACTCAGACTCGCGTCCATTGAGTCAGTGATGCCATCCAGCCATCTCATCCTCGGTCGTCCCCTTCTTCTCCTGCCCGCAATCCCTCCCAGCATCAGAGCCTTTTCGAATGAGTCAACTCTTCACATGAGGTGGCCAAAGTACTGGAGTTTCAGCTTTAGCATCATTCCTTCCAAAGAAATCCCAGGGCTGATCTACTTCAGAATGGACGGGTTGGATCTCCTTGCTGTCCAAGGGACTCTCAAGAGTCTTCTCCAACACCACAGTTCAAAAGCATCAATTCTTCAGCGCTCAACCTTCTTCACAGTCCAACTCTGACATCCATACATGACTACTGGAAAAACCATAGCCTTGACTAGATGGACCTTGGTTGGCAAAGTAATGTCTCTGCATTTGAATATGCTCTCTAGGTTGGTCATAACATTTCTTCCAAGGAGTAAGCGTCTTTTAATTTCATGGCTGCAGTCACCATCTGCAGTGATTTTGGAGCCCCAAAAAATAAAGTCTGACACTGTTTCCCACTATTTCCCATGAAGTGATGGGACCAGATGCCATGATCTTCATTTTCTGAATGTTGAGCTTTAAGCCAACTTTTTCACTCTCCTCTTTCACTTTCATCAAGAGGCTTTTTAGTTCCTCTTCACTTTCTGCCATAAGGATGGTGTCATCTGCATATCTGAGGTGATTGATATATTTCCTGGCAATCTTGATTCCAGCTTGCACCTCTTCCAGTCCAGCATTTCTCATGATGTACTCTGCATAGAAGTTAAATAAGCAGGGTGACAATATACAGCCTTGACGTACTCCTTTTCCTATTTGGAACCAGTCTGTTGTTCCATGTCCAGTTCTAACTGTTGCTTCCTGACCTGCATATAGGTTTCTCAAGAGGCAGGTCAGGTGGTCTGGTATTCCCATCTCTCTCAGAATTTTCCACAGTTTATTGTGATCCACACAGTCAAAGGCTTTGGCATGGTCAATAAAGCAGAAATAGATCTTTTTTCTGGAAATCTCTTGCTTCTTCCATGATCCAGCAGATGTTAGCAATTTGATCTCTGGTTCCTCTGCCTTTTCTAAAACCAGCTTGAACATCAGGGAGTTCACAGTTCATGTATTGCTGAAAACTGGCTTGGAGAATTTTGAGCATTACTTTGCTAGCGTGTGAGATGAGTGCAATTGTGCAGTAGTTTGAGCATTCTTTGGCATTGCCTTTCTTTGGGATTGGAATGAAAACTGACCTTTTCCAGTCCTGTGGCCACTGCTGAGTTTTCCAAATTTCCTGGCATATTGAGTGCAGCACTTTCACAGCATCATCTTTCAGGATTTGAAATAGCTCCACTGGAATTCCATCACCTCCACTAGCTTTGTTCATAGTGATGCTTTCTAAGGCCCACTTGACTTCACATTCCAGGATGTCTGGCTCTAGGTGAGTGATCACACCATCATGATTATCCGGGTCATGAAGATCTTTCTTTGTACAGTTCTTCTGTGTATTCTTGCTATCTCTTCTTAATATCTTCTGCTTCTGTTAGGTCCATACCATTTCTGTCCTTTATTGAGCCCATCTTTGCATGAAATATTCCCTTGGTATCTCTCATTTTCTTGAAGAGATCTCTAGTTTTTCCCATTCTGTTCTTTTCCTCTATTTCTTTGCATTGATCACTGAAGAAGGCTTTCATATCTCTTCTTGCTATTCTTTGGAACTCTGCATTCAGATACTTATATCTTTCCTTTTCTCCTTTGCTTTTCGCTTCTCTTCTCACAGCTATTTGTAAGGCCTCCCCAGACAGCCATTTTGCTTTTTTGCATTTCTTTTCCATGGGGATGGTCTTGATCCCTGTCTCCTGTACAATGTCACGAACCTCCTTCCATAGTTCATCAGTCACTCTATCTATCAGGTCTAGGCCCTTAAATCTATTTCTCACTTCCACTGTATAATCATAAGGGATTTGATTTAGGCCATACCTGAATGGTCTAGCAGTTTTCCCTACTTTCTTCAATTTGAGTCTGAATTTGGTAAAAAGGAGTTCATGATCTGAGCCACAGTCAGCTCCTGGTCTTGTTTTCATTGACTGTATAGAGCTTCTCCAACTTTGGCTGCAAAGAATATAATCAATCTGATTTTGGTGTTGACCATCTGGTGATGTCCATGTGTAGAGTCTTCTCTTGTGTTGTAGGAAGAGGGTGTTTGCTATGACTAGTGCATTTTCTTGGCAAAACTCTATTAGTCTTTGCCCTGCTTCATTCCGCATTCCAAAGCCAAATTTGCCTGTTACTCCAGGTGTTTCTTGACTTCCTACTTTTGCATTCCAGTCCCCTATAATGAAATGGACATCTTTTTTGGGTGTTATTTCTAAAAGGTCTTATAGGTCTTCATAGAACCATTCAACTTCAGCTTCTTCAGCATTACTGGTTGGCGCATAGACTTGGATAACTGTGATATTGAATGGTTTGCCTTGGAAACGAACAGAGATCATTCTGTCGTTTTTGAGATTGCATCCAAGTACTGCATTTCGGATTCTTTTTTTGACCATGATGGCTACTCCATTTCTTCTGAGGGATTCCTGCCTGCAGTAGTAGATACCTTAGATAACTTCTATGATTGAATACTGAAACATTAATTACTAAGTACAATTTTAAGATTGTATTCCTTTTTTCCTTATATATACTTGGGCCTATTAATAAATGTGTTTGTTCTTGCTACTTTGGAAAGTTGTAACGGGGTTGTATACAGATATAGAAAGTTGTAGAATGTAAATGAAAATTCATGTAAAGAAAATTTATTTTGTTAAGTTCAAAGCTGGCTGAGGCTGGATGTGCTTATTTATAAGATTTTCAAAAGGAGCTTTTAGTGTTAAATATCTTTCTGATATAAAACTAGAATTGGATTTTCTTCCTATTAAAACATCAAATTTTTTTTGGATTGTTGGTCTGCTCTTAATAAGAGTTTGTAAAAGATTATTCTTTACTTTCTATGTATTCTGCTTAGAAGATAAAGATTCTGTGTCTTACTAGAGTAACCTTCTCTGGTATATGTTGACTTTTTGATGTCCTTGATTATCAAAGAAAATAAAGTATTTTTCTTCTTAGGAAAGAGCTATGGTTTTTTACAATTATGTTATATCTTATGTTTACTTTTTAGATCTTTTATTATCAGTTTGGTCATATAGGCATCCAAGTACTGTTTTTCAGTAACGCAAGATCCTAAGTGTTCAAATATCCTGACAACTCTTGATATTTTGGATTCCCAGAGTCTAATCCTAAATGATATCTTTTGCACCTACAATTGTCTTTCAGATTTTCCAGAGGGCCTCTGGGGGAAAAGGTTTTGTTCTTTTACGTTATAAAATAGAATTGTTAGTGATAATCTGGTTTCTTTGATGAGTTGGACTGTGAAGAAAGCTGAGCACCAAAGAATTTATGCTTTTGAACTGTGGTTTTGGAGAAGACTCTTGCAAGTCCCTTGGACTGCAAGGAGATCCAACCAGTCCATTCTGAAGGAGATCAGTCCTGGGTGTTCATTGGAAGGACTGATGGTGAAGCTGAAACTCCAATACTTTGGCCACCTCATGCGAAGAGTTGACTCACTGGAAAACACCCTGATGCTGGGAGGGACTGGGGGAAGGAGAAGAAGGGGACGACAGGATGAGATGGCTGGATAGCATCACTGACTCGATGGACATGAGTTGAGCGAACTCCAGGAGTTGGTGATGGACAGGGAGGCCTGGCGTGCTATGATTCATGGGGTTACAAAGAGTCGGACACGACTGAGCGACTGAACTGAACTGAACTGAACTGAACTGATATAGTATTATTGATGAGTTGCCTGAGGAGAGTGGTTAAGTCAGAGGAGATCCTCAACCTTTCCTAGGTTAAAGTGGTATAGGTAGTTCAGTTTAGTTCAGTTTCCCAGTCATGTCCAACTCTTTGCGACCCCATGAACCGCAGCATGCCAGGCCTCCTTGTCCATCACCATCTCCCGGAGTCCACCCAAACCCATGTCCATTGAGTCGGTGATGCCATCCAACCATCTCATCCTCTGTCGTCCCCTTCTCTTTCTGCCCTCAGTCTTTCCCAGCATCAGGGTCTTTTCAAATGAGTCAGCTGGCCAAAGTATTGGAATTTCAGCTTCAAAATCAGTCCTACAGATGAACATGCAGGACTGATCTCCTTTAGGATGGACTGGTTGGATCTCCTTGCAATCCAAGGGACTCTCAAGAGTCTTCTCCAACACCGCAGTTCAAAAGCATGAATTCTTCGGTGCTCAGCTTTCTTTCTAGTCCAACTCTCACATCCATACATGACTACTGGAAAAACCATAGCCTTGACTAGATGGACCTTTGTTGAAAAAGTAGTATCTCTGCTTTTTAATATGCTGTGTAGGTTGGTCATAACTTTCCTTCCAAGGAGTAAGCGTCTTTTAATTTCATGGCTGCAATCACCATCTGTAGTGATTTTGGAGCCCCCCAAAATAAAATTAGCCACTGTGTCCATTGTTTCCCCATCTATTTATGGTGCTCCAATTTTTGTGGCTGCAACCAGGGGATGCCTCTTGATCACCTGGATTTGGAGGCCAAGGTAACTTGCATTCCTGGTCATATGGGACTGTAATAGTCAGTATCACCCAGAAAGCAGTTTCCACCCTTGTTTGGTGCCCCAGGTTTTTGACTCCTGGCAGAGGACACCTTTATATCATCTTGCTCTGGTGGCCAATGGGGCCACTTATGGGTCCCTCAGGACTGTAACCAAGGGAGAAAGAATTCTTAAACAGCTATCATCCTCAGTCACAGCAAGAGGCAATTAACCTAAGAGCTCCATCTTTCTGTGAGGGCATATTAGCTAACCATCATGACTGCGGCCCAGGGGGCAGGGTTCTAATTAAATATGTCTCTAGGTGCTGACTATAATTCTTCCCAGAGACCTCAGAGGGTAGATAGTATCTTTACCCTAACCCTCTGGTATGCTCCACAATGCCAATGTCTCCTGGACGGGAGTTTTACATGCATCTAATGCCAGGGTTTTGTGGCTGATGCCCAGGGGACATTCCTTGATCACCTGGCTTGGGCAGCCAGAGGGGTTTGTGTTCTTGACAGAACTGTGACAATCAGAGGTATGGTTCTTGGTAGACTACCTCCCCCAGGGCACTGCACAGACTGTGAACTAAGGCATGCCCTCTCCCCTAGTCTTTCTGTGAAGGAGACCACTTTGCTCATCTTGGAGCTTTGAACTAATGGCAGACTTCTGGTTTTGCACACATTTAGTGGCCTATGGAGCTTTTCTCAAGGAACATAGGGCTGTGTACACCAATCTTTGTGCTCTCCCTCTGTCTTACTCCAGCTTGCCAGTATCTCCCAAAAAAGAACTTATACACTTGTTTGGAGACCCTAGTTTTGTGACTGCCACCCAGGGGACATCTCCAAGATCACCTGGTTCTGGCAGCTGGTGTGGCTTAGGCTTGTGGTCCCCCAGGACTGTATGGATTTGCATACTTTTAAAAGCTTTTGTCTTAGCATCTGGCTTCCAGTTAGCCTGGATCAGGTGCTGAGATCCTCCCTTTGGGACACTGACAGGTTTTGGCACATCCTCAACTACTGGGAGCTATTACAAATATAATAGAATGTTTGGAGAAGCCCAGAAGTTTGACAGATGACAAAGGAATTGTGCAGGGCTGAATGAAGTTTCATCTTCTACATGAGAACACTCCTTCAAGACTGGCAGAAGTGGTTGTTTCATCTACTGCACAGAAACCAACACAGAGAGTCAAGCAAAATGAATAAACAGAGCAATATTCCAAATGAAAGAATAAGATAAAAATCTCAGGAAAAAATCAATAAAATGGAGATAAGTAGTTTACCTGATTAAAAGTTCAAAGTAATGGTAATAAAAATGTCCACTGAACTGGGGAGAAGAATAGATGAAAACAGTGAGAACTTCAACAAAGAGATGGAAAGTATAAAAAAGTATCAAATAAAAGTCACAAAACTGAAGAATACAATGACTGAACTAAAAAATATGCTAGTGGGGTTCAAGAACACAATAGATGAAGCAAAAGAAAAGATCACTCAACTCAAAGCAGTAGAACTCACCCAATCAGAGCAGCAAAAAGACAAAAAAGAATGCAAAAAAGTGAGGATAGCTTTAAAGACATGACAAAATCAGACAAATACTAGAATTATAGGGTTCCCAGAGGAGAAGAGAGAAAGGGGCAAAAATATCATTTGAAGAAATGGTGATTGAATGCTTTCCTAACTTGGGGAAGAGAAACATATATCCAGGAAGTTCAGAGAATTCCAAAAAGATGAATCCAAAGAGACCCACACCAAGACACATTATAATTGAAATGTCAACAATTAAAGATGAGGAAGAAATATTAAAAGCATCAAGAGAAAAATAATTTGTTACATGCAATGGAACCCTAATAAGACTACCAGAAGATTTTTTCAGCACAAACTTTGCAGGCCAGAAGGGAGTGGCACAATATATTCAGAGTGCTGAAAAAAAAAAAAGCCTTCCAACCAAGATCACTGTGTCTGGCAAAATTTTCATTCAGAATCGAAAAGGAAATAGAGTTTCCAAGAAAAGCAAAAGCTAAAGAAGTTTATTACCACTAAAATGCTGAAGGGACTTCTTTAAGCTGAAAAGAAAGGGTGCTAATTATGTTAACAAGAACACAAAATGAAAGAATGAATCTCACTGGAAAAGTGAATACATAGTAAAGGTAGCAGAATAATTAATTATAAAACTAGTGTGAAGGTTAGAAGACAAAAGCAGTAAAAATATTATTGTGCCTCACAATTCTTTTTTTTTTTTTTTTTTTACAAATTGAAGAATAACAGGAACTCTATGTCAAGCAAGTCTATTGGCACAATTTTTCCAACAGCATTTACTCACTTTGTATCTCTCTGTCATGTTTTGGTAATTCCTGCAATACTTGAAAATTTTCATTACTGTTATGTTTATTATGGTGCTCTGTGATCAGTGATCTTTGATGTTACAATTGTAATTGTTTTGGGGAGCTATGAACCACATATGTAAGATGGGCACCTTAATCAATAAATGCTGTGCTGTGTGGGTTCCGACTGATCCACTGACTGGCCTTTCCCCATGTCTCTCCCTCTCCCCAGGTCTCCCTATCTATTAACACAGCAACATTGAAATCAGGACATTTAGTAATCCTACAATGGCCTCTAAGTCTTCAAGTGAAAGGAAGGCTCAAGTGTCTCACTTAAAAAAAAAAGCTAGAGATGATTAAGCTTAATGAGGAAAACATTGAAAGCCAAGATAGGCTGAAACTAGGCCTCTTACTCCAAACAGCTAGCCAGGTTATGAATTCAAATGCAAAGTTCTTGAAGGAAATTAAAAGTGCTACTGCACTGAACCCATGAATTATAAGAAAGTGAAACAGGCTTATTTATTGCTGATACGGAGAAAGTTGTAGTGGTCTGGATAGAAGATCAAACCAGTCACAATATTCTCTTAAGCTAAAGCCTAATCCAGAGCATGGCCCTAACTCTCTTCAATTATAAGAAGTGTGAGAGAGGCAAGGAAGCCGCAGCAGGAAAGTTTGGAGCTAGCAGAGGTTGGTTCAGAGATTTCAGGAAAGAAGCCATCTGCATAACATAATAGGACAAGGTGAAGCAGCAAGTGGTAATGTAGAAACTGCAGCAAGTCATCCAGAGGATCTAGCTAAGATAATTCATGAAGGTGGCTGCACTAAACAACAGGCACAAACAGCCTTATATTGGAAGACAAACAGCCTTATATTGGAAGAAGATGCCATCTAGGGCTTTCATCATTAGAGAGGAGAAAGTCCATGCCTGGCTTCAAAGCTTTAAAGGACAGGTTGACTCTTGTTGGGGGGCTAATGTATCTGGCGACTCTAAATTGAAGCTAGTGCTCATGTACCATTCATAAAATCCTAGAGCCCTAAGAATTGTGCTAAATATACTCTACCTGTGCTTTATAAATGGATCAACAAAGACTGGATGACAGCTCATCTGTTTATAGCATGGTTTACTGAGTCTTTTAAGCTTACTTTTGAGACTTACTGACTAGAAAAAAAGATTCTTTTTAAAATATTACTGCTCATTGACAATACCCCTGGCCACTCAAGTGCTCTGATGGAGATGTACCATGAGATTATATTTGCAGGCCTGCTAACACAACATCCATTCTGCAAGCCATGGATCAAGGAGTCAGTTTGACTTTCAAGTCTTATTGTTTAAGAAGTACATTTTGTAATGTTATAGATGACATAGAGATTCCTCTGATGGGTCTGGACAGTCAGTTGAAAACCACCTGGAAAGGATTCACCATTCTAGGTACCATTAAGAACATTTGTGACTCATGGAAGTGTCCAAAATATGAACATTAACAGGAGTTGGGAAGAAGTTGATTCCAACCTTCATGGATGCCTTTGAAAGGTTCAGGACTTCAGTGGAGGAAATCACTGCTGTTGTGGTGGCAATATTATAGGTAGAGAACTAGAATTAGAATTGGAGCCTGAAGATGTGACTGAATTGCTGCAATCTCATGATAAAATTTTAACGGATGAAGAGTTGCTTCTTATAGATGAGCAGAGAGTGGTTTCTTGAGATGAAATCTGCTCCTGGTGATGATGCTGTGAAGACTGTGGTGGAAATGACAACAAAGGATTTAAAACATTTAGTAAACTTGGTTGATAAAAAGCAGTGGCAGGGTTTGAGAGTTTTTACTCTAATTTTGAAAGAAGTTCTATTGTGGGTAAAATGCTACCAAACAGCATTGCATGACACACAGAAATCTTTCACGAAAGGAAGAGCCATTATTGATGTGGCAAACTTCATTGTTGTCTTATTTTAAGAAATTTCCACAGACTTCTCTGGTGGTCTATTGGTTAAGGCTCCAAATTTCTACTGCATGGGCATGGTTTCCATCTCTGGTTGGGGAAGTTTCACATGCTATGTGGTGCTGACAAAAAAAAAAAAAAAAAGGAAAAAGAAAAAAAAATTGCCACAGCCACCCCAATCATCAGCAGCCACCACCCTGATCAGTCAGCTGCCATCAACATGGAGGCAAGACCTCCACCAGCAAAATGATTACAATTTGCTTCAGTGAGATGATGTAAGCATTTTTTAAAGTAATAAAGTATTTTTAAATTAAGCTATGTACATTTTTTAGACATAGTGCTATCGTACGCTTAACAGACTACAGTATAGTGTAAACACAAATTTTTTATGCACTGGAAAGCCAAAAATTCATGTGACTCACTTTATTATGATATTCAATTTATTGCAGCGGTCTGGAATCCTAAACTATCTCTGAGGTGTCCCTATAGTTAATAATACTGTATTGTATACTTGAAATCTGCTATAAGAGTAGATCTTAAGTGTTGTCACCACACACAAAAAATAATGGTAGCTATGTGAGGTGATGGATGTGTTAACTTGATTGTGGTAGTAATTTCACACTGTATATTAAAACATCACATCATATACCTTAAAAATGACATTGTACAACACAATATATCAATTTTTATTTGAGAATCATACTTCACTAAAGCTGAAAATAAAGTCTTTTAGAACACTGCAAAAAGAAAGAAGCTACATTGCCACATCTCAAAAACCCCCTCAATTCTGGGCAAATCAGAATGGTTGGCCAATTTAAGTTTGCATTTACTTTCAGTTCAGTTCGGTCTCTCAGTTGAGTCCAACTCTTTGTGTCCCCATGGACTGCAGCATGCCAGGCTTCCCTGTCCATCACCAACTCCCAGGGTTTATTCAAACTCATGTCCATGGAGTTGGTGATTCCATCCAACCATCTCATCCTTTGTCATTTACCTTATCTCTCAGATAAATGAATTTGGGCTACTAGTCCCTAGAGCCAATAAGGATCCTCCAGTCAAGATCTTCAAAACCATTCTGGGGACACCATTTCCTCACCTATTATCAATAGTAATACATCTTAACTATTTCTGGGATGTACTGCTTTTATATCTAAGTAGCCTGTCTCTCTCTCACATACACACCACTCAAAAAACTCCTCTATCTCTCACAAGTACACAGTTCATGGAGTAAGAAGCAATGTTTGACTTATCTGCTCTGGGTCTGTTCTCATTACTTCAGATCTAGGATTCATGGCCCTCATGACTTCTGGGCAAGAGTTTTTGTTGTAATTTTAAAAACTGAGATAAAACTTGTCATTTACAAGTGATTTTAGTGTGTGTGTGTGTGTTTTAGTATATTCACAATGTTTTACAACCATCACCTCTTTTTATTCCAGACCATTTCCATTACCCCTCAAATAAACTTTGTATGTGGGAAGAGATCCTTGAGATCCCTCCCCCACTATTGAATAAACTTGTTTTCAAATGTGAAAATAATGATAAAAATAATAGATCTTGCATTTTCAATTCTTTATTAAGTGGAAATGGGATATACCAATCCAACATGCTGTATCCCATTTGCAACCAAAGACATCACATCTGAGGTTAGATTACTAAAAATAACACTTTCCTACATTACATAATATAAGCAATAGTGTTACCTGCTTTCATTTATATGCCATCTTACAGCTCAGAAGGAGTTCTCACATATTCCCTTTCCCTTATATAACTCTCAGACTCATGAAAGATCTCACAGCTGGTCAAGAGCAGAGCCAGAGCCAAACCTCTGACTTGACTCCTAGTCAAATTCTCTTCCCTGAATTTATGCTGCTTCTCTGGCTGGGCTGATTGTTGACTTAGCCAGTATTTATAGAGTCAATCTTCATTTTGATATAAAGCTGATTGGCTTTTTTTTTTTTTGCAGACATTCTTCAGACATTCTTCAAATTCATAGAATGACAACAAAGTATGGCTACGTACAATGCATTCGGTTTTATAAACCAGTCATGAATAACCTCACAAGCCATTGAAAACCAGATGACACTTTCAAATAGCTTTGATCTACAAACAAGGCTGTAAGACAGAAAGTTAAAATCGAAATACATGAACTAAATCCTCAATAGATATGAAAACATCCCATGGTAGTGAAGTCAATTAACATTAGTTATTAGGGCTTTCATGCACAGACTCATCTCCGATCGATGTGATCTCAATTCATATTTGGCAAAAAATACGAAAGCTGATCTTAACAGTCATATTATTTTTCTTTGTACCCCTAAAAAGAAAAATGAACATGAAAAACTAAATTAAACTTGGAGACTCACATTTCCCAATCGGTATACAAAGCAACAGCATGTCAAACTTTCTAATTCACATATGCATTTAAATGAAATTCGATGAAATACCCCTAAATAAACACATACTGCTATGCCCAATGTTTCACAAGGCAGAAAACACTCAATGAATGAAACTGAGAGGGTAACAGCCAGGAAGGCCAGGGGTCTCCAAAGGGAGGAAATGGGGTGCAAGTGTCAGACAGTTGTTATCTGTCACTTCCGAGGCAGGAGGAAACAAGCTGTTATCTTTTTTCCCCTTCTCGATACAAATTTAAAAAGAGGTTTTCCCTTACAATTCTGTGTTGCTATAATGACACCTGGTTCCACCTGAACTTCACTTTTCTCATACTTTGAGCTGACCAAGGCATTTTTCTTATGGAAAGGTTTGCCTTAAGCTATGTGAATGTACTATGCATTTACCCTAGACTCTGTGTTCAAGTAGGTTCTGCCTAAAGTCTCAGAACTGACTTGACAAACCAATATGCGTTACTCATACATGGTTCTCCTGATCTATGTGAATGAAGCTATCCATTTGCTCATATCAATCATTTTATGGCCCAGGATGACTCACCTGGTGCCACGGTCATCTCCATATATCTTGTGGGTGAGGGGTCTGCTGCCATTCCTTTCTCTAATGAGTAGACTGCTAGTAGCTAGATAACATCCAGCCAAAGATGAGTAGGGGGCACTCTTTCTGCCCCCTTCTGATGTCTATGTCAGAAGCTTTCTCTCTTTTATACTTTAATAAAACTTTGGGACACAAAAGCTCTGAGTGATCAAGCCTCCTCACTGGCCCCGGGTTGAATTCTTCCTCTAAGGAGCCCAAGAATTCAAGCATCTTTCATGGTTAGACAACAACCTTTCCAAACAATGGTCTTTTAAAAAAAAATGATGATAAGTGATGAGTATGGATATGCCTACGAATGAAATGGGACCCATATGTCAAACCGAATAAAAATATATCTTCCCACAACATACATATAACACAACCAGGCCTTCATATGCATCGATTCTCCAACTATCAAGTCATACAAACATGGATGTAAAATATCACAATACATTCCAAAGTTTAAAAGTGATGGATATTGACTTTCGCCCGCTGGTGCTTCTTTTTATGTCATCTCCATTATATTAGCTATGACAATGAATCATGTGCTGTGCGAAGTCACTTACATCGTGTCCAACTCTTTGGGATCATATGGACTAGGCCCCACCAGGCTCCTCTCTCCATGAGATTCTCTAGGCAAGGATACTGGAGTGGGTTGCCATGCTCTCCCTCAGGAGATCTTCCTGCCCCAGGGATCGAATCCATACCTCCCATGTCTCCTGCATGGGTATGTTCTGCATGTTCTTTACCACTAGAACCACCTGGGAAGCCCCAAGACACATGAACATCAGTGGATTTGGGGATCCACGGGGCATATACAGAACCATTCCTCCAACAAAACTGAAGAATGACTTTAAAATCTCAAACAAAACATGAGTATATGTGTTCACAAACTTCATGGAGCAAGGGTTTCTTCGATCTGAAAACTGGCGTCGATGAAGGACTGTGTGAAGAATACTTCAAAGTCTATTTGGCAAACACAGCCTACGTTGGTTATATTTAGTCCTCAGATGAATGGAATGTCATGAGTACTGGGTGTTTCAAATAAGCAGCCTGTGAAGCTGTTGACACTTATTGGGATGCGTGGTATACCACATTCACACATTTCAGTAGCATTGGTGCAAAAACGATACACTTCTCAGGGGAAGCTTCTACATGGACTCTTGGGATCAGAGCTCTAACTCATACACACATACTTTTCCTTTTAAAATGATCCTGCATGATAAGCAAACAAAACACTGGATGAACACCTAGACGGTGAGCTCTGTACTAAATGATTTTAAAGCCAGTAGATGGAATGAGCTGATGAGGAAGACTACAAACGAGTCATCTTCTTCAACTTGGTCAAACTGCTCATAGTCATACAAGTGAATGAAAAGTTGAGCCTGTTGTCATTCAATCCAGACGAAGTTCAAGGGAAGCTGCGATGCTCACTGCCCTTGAAGGAGTCCATGTGGAATGAAGAAGTACTGTGGGAAGTCTATTAGTAACCACCGTGTCTTGGGTCCTCTGGATGACCTACGATGCAGGGAACACGGGTTCAATTCCTGTGTAGAAGATTCCACACGCCCAGGGGCAATGAAGCCCTTGAACAACTCTTGAAGTTTGCATGCTCCAGAGCCCAAGTTCTGTGGTCCACAGCCCTGCGCTCTGCTCGCTGGATGCCAATCGACGGGGACCCAGGAGCCCACGAAACGAGCATTCCCAGCTGCAATGGCGAGCCCTGAGAGCACAACTGGGGACCCCTGGCCCCGAGGCGCCACCATGTTCATCCCGCCCCAGACCCTGATTGGCTTTTGATATGACTCTAACTCCTGAACTTGGTTTTATTTGCCTGCTCAAATTCCAATCAGGCAGAGAGGCAACTGAGGATGAACCCAAAAGAGAGTTATGACCCAAACTGATGGCCCAAGTTGGCACCTGAGGACAAGGTGAAAATATACCCAGGAGAATAGATAACACTGGAAGAGCTCTAGCCTCACCAACCATACATTTCTCCTCTTTAAAGGTCACCCAGACTAAAATAGACTCCTTTATATTTCCCTCTTGATCTTGGGATTTCCTTATTCTCTCCTAGAGGTGCTAGGTAGAAACCAGACCACGTGGTAATAACATTGGCTCCTTATATCTGTACCAGTCTTTTTGTGACTTTTTAATTCTCTCAACAACCATGTGAGGCAGATTAGCATCATCCCCATTAAAAATATTTTATTGAAGTAGAGCTGATTTACAAAGTTGTGTTAATTTCTGCTGTACAGCAAAGTGACTCAGTTATACATATATGTATATATACATATATATTCCATTTCATATTCTTTTACATTATGTTTTATCCCAGGATATATATTTTTGATTAATTGATTTTGATTAGAGGATAATTAGTTTACAATATTGTGGTGGTTTTTGCCATACATCAACATGAGTCAGCAATGGATGCACATGTTTCCCCCCACCCTGAACCCTCCTCCCACCTCCCTCTCAACCCCATCCCTCTGGGTTGTCACAGAGCAGCAGCTTTGAGTGCCCTGCTTCATGCATCAAACTTGCCCTAGTCATCTATTTTACATATGGTAATATACATATTTCAATTCTATTCTCTCAAATCTTCCCACCCTTGCCTTGTCCCACAGAGTCCAAAAGTCTGTTCTTTACATCTGTATCTATTTTACTGCCTTGCATATAGGATCCTCATTACCATCTTTCTAAATTCTATTTATATGTGTTAATGTACAGTATTGGTGTTTCTCTTTCTGACTTACTTCACTCTGTATAATAGGCTCCAGTTTCATCCACCTCATTAGAACTGACTCAAATGCATCCCCTTTTGTATCACTCAGTAATAGTCCATTGTGTATATGTACCACAATTTCCTTATCCATTTGTCTGCTGATGGACACTTAGCTTGTTTCCATGTCCTAGCTATTGTAAACAGTGCTGCAATGAATATTGGGGTACATGTGTCTCTTTCAATTCTGGTTTCCTTGGTGTGTATGCCCAGTGGTAGGATTGCTGGGTCATATGGCAGTTGTATTTCCAGTTTTTTTAATGAATCTTCACACTGTTCTCCATAGTGGCTGTACCAGTTTCTGTTCCCACCAACAGTATAAGAGTGTTCCCTTTTCTCCACACCCTCTCCAGCATTTATTGTTTGTGGACTTTTTGATGGCAGCCATTCTGACTAGCATGAAATGATACCTCATTGTGGTTTTGATTTGCAGAAGTAACAGTTAGAACTGGATATGAAACAACAGACTGGTTCCAAATAGGAAAAGGAGTACGTCAAGGCTGTATATTGTCACCCTGCTTATTTAACTTCTATGCAGAGTACATCATGAGAAACGCTGGGCTGGAAGAAGCACAAGCTGGAATCAAGATTGCCGGGAGAAATATCAATCACCTCAGATATGCAGATGACACCACCCTTATGGCAGAAAGTGAAGAGGAACTAAAAAGCCTCTTGATGAAAGTGAAAGAGGAGAGTGAAATAGTTGGCTTAAAGCTCAACATTCAGAAAACGAAGATCATGGCATCTGGTCCCATCACTTCATGGGAAATAGATGGGGAAACAGTGGAAACTGTGTCAGACTTTATTTTTTTGGGCTCCAAAATCACTGCAGATGGTGACTGCAGCTATGAAATTAAAAGATGCTTATCCATTTGTCTGCTGATGGACATCTAGGTTGTTTCCATGTCCTAGCTATTGTAAACAGTGCTGCAATGAACATTGGGGTATATGTGTCTCTTTCAGTTCTGGTTTCCTTGGTGTGTATGCGCAGCAGTGGGATTGCTGGGTCATATGGCAGTTGTATTTCCAGTTTTTAAATGAATTTTCACACTGTTCTCCATAGTGGCTGTACCAGTTTGTGTTCCCACAAACTTTGTGACTCCTTGGAAGGGAAGTTATGACCAACTTAGATAGCATATTGAAAACCAGAGATATTACTTTGCCAACAATGGTCCATCTAGTCAAGGCTATGGTTTTTCCTGTGGTCATGTATGGATGTGAGAGTGGACTGTGAAGAAAGCTGAGCACTGAAGAATTAATGCTTTTGAACTGTGGTGTTGGAGAAGACTCTTGAGAGTCCCTTGGACTGCAAGGAGATCCAACCAGTCCATTCTGAAGGAGATCAGCCCTAGGATTTCTTTGGAAGGAACGATGCTAAAACTGAAACTCCAGTACTTTGGCCACCTCATGCGAAGAGTTGACTCATTGGAAAAGACTCTGATGCTGAGAGGGATTGGGGGCAGGAGGAGAAGGGGACGACAGAGAATGAGATGGCTGGATGGCATCACGGATTCGACGGACGTGAGTCTGAGTGAACTCCGGGAGATCGTGATGGACAGGGAGGCCTGGTGCACTGCGAATCATGGGGTCTCAAAGAGTCGGACACGACTGAGTGACTGAACTGAACTGAACTGAACTGAACTGAATAAAGGGTGATGTTGAGCATCTTTTCATGTTTGTTAGCCATCTGTATGTCTTCTTTGGAGAAATGTCTGTTTAGTTCGTTTGCCCGGTTTTTGATTGGGTGTTTTGTTTTTCTGGTATTGAGCTGCATGAGCAGGTTTATATTTTGGAGATTAATTCTTTGTCATTTGCTTCATTTGCTATTATTTTCTCCCATTCTGAGGGCTGACTTTTCACCTTGCTTATTGTTTCCTTATAGTGCAAAATGTTTTAAGTTTAATTAGGTCCATTTGTTTATTTTTGTTTTCATTTCCATTACTCTGGGAGGTGGGTCATAGAGGATCTTGCTGTGATTTATGTCAGAGAGCGTTCTGCCTATGTTTTCCTTTAAGAGTTTCATAGTGTCTGGTCTTACATTTAGATCTTTAATCCATTTTGAGTTTATTTTTGTTTATGGTATCACAGGGTATTTTATATAGTTCCCTGTTGTTTCTCCACTACACACACACACACACACACACACACACACACACACACACACACACACAAAACTATTAGTAGGTGCAAATTATTATATATGTAGTTTGCATCTGCTAATCTGAAACTCTCAATCCTTCTTTCTCTACCCCTCATCCCCAACTACTGCTTGGCAACCACAAGTGTGTTTCTCTATGTCTGTGTATCTGTTTCTGTTTTGTAGAAATCATCCCCATTTAACATATAAAGGGCAATCAGGATCCAGAGGAGTGATCAGAAATGTTTTCTGTCCCAGAGTTAGGTGGAAGAGCTGAGTAAAAGACAGGTACCTTGACAGGGACACGTGTTGAATATCTAGCTTCCATCCTGTTAAAACTTGACTAGAGGGTTGATCTCCTGGTACAGTCTTGTGACAGTTAGCTATGGGATCCCTGGGCCAAGGAATTTATATCTTTTTATGCTCCCAGCCCCTAATTCCAAGGCACCCAGTGCCTTGATATTGTGTGTCCAATCCACACCCCCCACCCTCTAAATTCAGTCGTTCCCAGAAAGTTTTACATAGAGAAATAAAATTATTAAATACATTCTAAGCAGCATTTTCAGCCTCCCACTCCACCTTTGAGTATACCTGCCATGCTATCTGGGGTCTTGACAATTATAGTTCTTTCTGCTGGTTTATAAAGGGTCAGGGATCCTCTCCAAGTTCCAAAGTCCTTACAAGAAGAGGCAATCAGACTTGAAACCGATAACTGGTTCTGTTTAGTTTATGACCAGAGACCTGGCTCCAGCTCTGGCTCTTGGCTGGCCTTTGTGAACAGAAAGAAGGAAACTCGTTTTTCATCCTCTCTTTCCAAAGTCCCATCTAACTGTCTGCATTCAAATTCCATGACAGAGTTAGGCATTTTAGGCGGCAGCAGGTGGAAAGTGTTTCATTCCTGATGGGAATTCCTGGGTCCAAATCCCAACCCCTCCTCCCCTAGAAACTCACAGGCCCTTGTTCTCTGAATGCCAGGCTGTCTCCTAAGCAATGGAAACAGAATCCTAGCTTAGCCTGACCCCAGCAACATCTCCCTTAAGTGCTGATTGCTTACCTGAAATAGCAACCAGGGTCTCCAGGAACTGATTGAACTTAGTGTGTGGGTGCAGTGATAAGTGCCTTGGGCTGGAGATAAGCACTCCTAGGTTTACCTCTATCTCAGATCACTCCTTGTGGGGTCTGAGTTTTCTCATCTAGAAATCAAAGGTAATAGTGGCTTCTCAGCCTGCCTCTACAGGGTTTACACAGGAAATGAAAAATCCTATTAAAAATTATAGAAGGTATGGAATAAATTTGTTAAGCCCACAATCCATTAGCCTCAGTCCCAAGGCACACTCAGTCCTTGATTAGGGAACAAGAGTGCTCAAAGGACAATGGAACAGTTAAAACATCCAATGCCTTTCCAGAACCCTCCACTCTGTCCCCTGAGTCTGAAGGTTATTTAAATTGAGGCTGTTGCAGGTGGCATGTGAAGACAATGTGTGTGTAGAGTGCTTCCCAAGTCGACATGAGAAAGGTCTGGGCATGAGTCCATTTGTGTATGAGCAAGCATTGGAATAGGGGAATTGGGATGCCAAGAATTATAATGACTAATCTGCCTAAAGCATATGAGTCACATCCATGTACAAAGCACAGAAGTGCCCATTCTCACCCAGCCCTCTTTTCTGCCTGTTATTAACTAACTCCTCCAACAAGACACCCTTTGCTGAGGCTTATGCAGGGAACAGATCCATCTTCATTGTGATGCTGGCTTGGCTCCAGTCTATGAAGACAGCCAAGGAGCCCAGGTTATGCACTCCAGGAGCTCATACCTGTAATGAGGGAAAGAGACACTCATAGACTTGAAGACATGTCTCACTGTTTAAGACATGTTTGATTTGAGATATCTAAGGGACATCTAGATGGAGGTTTCACCAGCCAATTGAACATCTGAAGCTCCAAGAAAAGGTAAAGTCTGGAACTAGAGATTTGAGACTCATCTTTAAAGAGATGATTGCCAAAGTCAAGGGAGTAAATAGGATCTGTCAGAGATTGAAGGGATACCTTCTAGAGCAAGAATGGAAGAGGGTCAAGGATGGACTCTTGAGCCCAGTTATTTTGAGAAATGGGAGGAAGAAGTAAAATAGTTCAACCAAGGAGACTGAGAAAGAGCAGTTAGAAAGTGGAAGGGAAACTAAGAGAATGTCATCATGAAAATCAAGGGAAGTTCTTAGAAGGGAAGCACAGTGAAAAGTGGTCAAGGAAATGAACACAGAATACAAGTTTGATTTGGTAAGCTTTGAAAGAATTAAGCCTTGAGGGAAAAATCTAGACAGCAGAGAACTAATATCTGAGAGGTAGGATTACCAGAGTTGGTATCCAGGTCTGAAAGATTTGTGGACCAATGATAGGATGGTGGGAACAGCCAGATTCTTACATGAATAGCAACATCAAGCAGAGGACTTTCAAAGGGTGAGAGAGCTGAACTTTTTGTCCTTTAGACTCCTTGGTATCCTTCCTGTCTTCTTCTGAGCTTATCCCACTTCCTGCCCTGTTTTATCCTGTTTCTGATAAGCTACAATGAACTTGACTAAAGAAATATAAGACCACAGCAAACACTTGCCTTCTGATACCACCTGGGATCTGCCTACATTTTCCAGCTATTTCATGTTTACTCCCCAAAGTGATGGTTTTAATTCTTGTCCACTTTTCTTAACTCACGGGCTTTCACCTATTCTTTCTTGGAAGATAATTTCACCTGCTATACCTACAAGGTGGTCTTATCAGGCCCAAACTCTTACTGCTCTATGTCAGATATCTCAAACCCTTCTCACGCGCCTCTTTCCTCCTGTCTTTGAGAACGTCTGTCCCAATCCATGCCTTTGATTCAGCTCCTCTTAGTTTCCCTCCAGGGTTCTGCTCTCTCATTTTATCCCTTCTCAGACTGATTTAAACGTGTGCATCTTATCTCCTCAACAAGACCCTGAGCTCCTGTGGCAGAGACTGTATTACATTGTTCCATAGTTTCCGCAGCAAAGCTTATAAAGAGCAAATGATTTGAGATAGAAACCTGATTTCAAGTATTTGATATATTAATAAGTCCTTGGAAAACCAGCTTCTGAGTAGCAGTTTAGCATAGTTGTTAAGAGCATATACTTTGGAGCCAGATTATTTGAATTAGAATCCTGGCTGTATCATTACTAACTGTGTGATCTTGGACAATTCACTTTTTTTTTTGAATTTCCAAGCATATACAAAAGTTGAAAGAATTTTGCAGTGAATACCCATATATCTAACTCTAGATTCTATCATTAACATTTGCTATACTTGTTTAATCTCTCTCTCATGCACACTTATTATCCATCCCTTATCCATCAGATCATCCTTTTGTTCTTGTTGTTGTATCTCATAGTATGAGATACAGGCAATAGCACACTTACTCCTAAACACTTTAGTATGCATGTTATTAACTGTTTAGAATAATTTGCATTTAACTTCTCTGTGCTACTTTCATCATCTATAAAAAACAGGGATAATAATAGTAGCTACCTCAAAATCTTTGGGGGAGGGTTAATACATGTAAACACTTAGAGTAGTGCCTGCATATAGAAAGTAGTCAAAAAAGTTATTACTGTTTTACTTTAGCAAATCCCACCTATTCAATTACTTCTAAGAGGAGCAGGCCAGTGTGCCAGTATGGTATCTCCTCCTTTCCCTCTTACTGCCACATACAAACAAATTCATCAATTGTCTTCTAGGTCTTCTGAAGACACCAATAGGAGTTTATCCTTTTTGCCCAAAGAGACAGCTTTCTTCAACCTTCACACCCCTAGGCACTCAGTTGCAATGACCTGAAGCCCTAGAGCTTCCTTCTTGCCTGTGTGACTCCTTTGTTATCTGTTTTGCTGCATCCTAGTTAGGGTCACTTGGACAGAACACTAAGGACTAGAGGAGTCTTTGTCAAAGGAAGTATCTTTCTTTTACACCATACTGCCCTTGATTCTGTTTCAAATCATAGTCCAATCTAACTTGAAAATCACAGGCAGGGGAAAAACCGGCTGGAATATTCACCCTGTAAGCCAAATAAACAACTTAGGGTAGCAAGGAGGGAGTGACACAGATTATGACCAAAGGCATTCCTCCTCTCTACAAGATGAGCCATGTTTCTGAAGATACTTGCCTAACAATCCAATCTCACTCCTTGTTATTATATATAACTGAGTGAGATTAGTCTTAGCCCAAAGGAACACAATTCACCCACTTCCCTGAATAATTTTCTCTCCGGGCCCCATTGTCACACTTCTTGACCAAGTTGTATGTGGCAAGCAGAATTCTAAGATGGTCCCCCAAGATTCCTGGCTCCTGGTGTACACATCTTCTCCCACTCATTCAATCAAACACTAATTTGGGTGTTTCTGTGAAGAGATTTTGCAGAAGTTATGAAGGTCCCTTATCAGTTGACTTTATTTTAGGGAGATTATCCTGAGTGGGCCTGACCTAATAAAGTGAGCACTTAGACTATGTCAGAGGCATTCAAATCAGTGTAAATTCTCCTATTTGTCTGGGAGAGGCAAGCAGCTCTGTTGTGAAGTGCCTGTAGAGGAGGCCACATGGCAAAGACATGGGGGGCAACTTATAGGAACTGAGAGTCATCTCCAACTGATAGCCAGAAGGAAAACAGAGACCTCAGTCCTACAGCCACAAGGAAAAAAATTTCTGCCCCAAATTAGTGAGCTTAGAAGTGGACCCCAGGCCTCAAATAAAATTGCAGCCTTGGAGACACTTTTATGTTAGCCTCATGAGACCCTGAACAGAGGACCCAGCCAATCTGTACTTGGATCCTAACCATGGAAGCTGTGGGATAATAAGTTTGTATTGTTTTAAGTCACTGAATTTGTGGTAATTTTTTTACAAGGCAATAGGAAACTAATACAGTGTGGAAAATTCTTCTTTTCCTTTAGTTCAGTGAAGACAAGTTTGGAATTTGTCAGGAAGAGTTTTTACCAGGAAACCAAGTGCAAACAAAACAAATACTAACACAGGCCCCGCTGATTCTATGTAACACTGAACTCTGATCCCAAAATAACTCAGACGGGTTGGCCTGTCTGACATAGCAAACAGGACATAACATCCCAGTCTCTTCTTATACCTCAGCGCTGCTTCTGGGAGTGAAGGAGTCAGTGCGAAAACAAGTCACTGAGACATAGAACCTAAGGTTATGGGCCATATTTTTTACTTCCAAAGTCTCCCTAGCCTTCTTGGATGGAAAGGCCTTTTCTGTTTCTGTCCTGAAGATTAGTCTTTGGGGTTATATACCCTTCTGCACCAAACTTGCAGTCACTCCTCCAGCCAATCAGAGAGATTTTCAGGATTTTGGCCACTGGAAATCTTACCTTCTATCTTGATCTGGTCTGCCCTCTGGTCTGTGGACAATTGACTGAAGTTTATTCACCAGGCAGTTTGTAGATTTATGCTCTTTAGTGAAGTGAAAACAACTGCGAGTTGAAGCTTTGAAGCTGCCTCCTTCCTTGATTATCAGATCAAATGTGCCTCCAGAAGCTGCTTTATTCTCTTGGAATAAGGTGACATTTTTAAACTCCATGCTATGAAAAAAATTCCATGAAAATTTCCTATATCATGCATAGAGATACAATTCCAGTTTGTGTAATACTTTCCAGGATAAATAGCAATGTACAATCACCAACTATTAGAGACAGAAGGGACCTTAGAGATCATATCGTTTTGTGGTATCCAAACATGTCTTATTAAGAGAATGTACTAGAAAGTTTGTTTGGTACAGATCCTGTGTCCCACACCTAGATATCAGCATTCAGAACACCTAGGGTATAGTTACAGATTATGTACTTTCAAAAAATGTCTCCAGATGATTCTGATACTCAACTAGCTTTGGAAATTAATCCTATTTTATTCCTTCCAGGTATGTGGCTTTCTTCTCCTATACCACTGTGAATTATAGCACTGTTGAGGGCTGCTGGCTCTACCCTTGGCTCCATTCACTGTCATCTTACCTTTTCAAGCCATGAATGGTAAAAGCAATGGTTAGCAATAATGATTTTAGGAAGAAGAAAGATATTTAATCCTCACAAATCTTCAGTGGTTTGGGAGTATTATTGTCTCCACTTTATGGATGAGAAAACTGAGGATTTGGTAACTTGTTCAGAGTCACATAGTTACTAACTTATGGACCCAGCAATGGAAAGCAAGCCTCCTAAGTCTAGACTTCCCTGTGCTACTTCCTTGATGACTTTATCAGCCAAGTGATGGTGACTTCCCAGGGAGGCTGGGGAAGGGCTGGAGTAGAAGGGAATATCCAGCAGGGACTAGGGACCAAGGCAAGATCTTCAATGTGGGGCAATTTTTGTCCCCCAGGGGACATTGCACAATGTCTGGAGACATTTTAAATGGTCACTACGGGGGCAGAGTCTGCAACTGGGTAGGGAGTGCTATTGGCATTTAATGAGTAGAGGCCAGGGATGCTCCTAGACATCATATAATCACAAGACAGGAACTCCTCCCCTGCCAACATACACACACCAAAGAATTATGTGGCCTAAAGCATTGAATGCTAAGGTTATAAAACCTTGACCTAGAGTGTAAGAAGTGATTGAAGATGGGAGATTATGCTTATTTTGGCTAAAAAAATAGGGAATATTGTAGGAATGAGGTAGAAAATAAGGTCAGGGGCCAGACACCACAATGTCCAGCCCCTGCCCAAAGGGATCTCACAAAGTTGTGGAGGCCTTTCGCTCAAGAGCCCAAAGTGATATACCAATTCTTCCTTTCTCTGGAGTTTTGAAAAGAACTCTTTAGAACCACAGTTCCCATCAACTTTTGGAACTGTTCAGACTACTATGAGTGAAAATTCAGTTCAGTTCAGTCACTCAGTCGTGTCCAACTCTTTGCAAACCCATGCAATGCAGCACCTCAGGCTTCCCTGTTCATCACCAACTCACAGAGCTTGATCAAACTCATGTCCATTGAGTCAATGATACCATTCAACCATCTCATCCTCTGTCATCCCCTTCTCCTCCTACCTTCAATCTTTCGCAGCATCAAGGTCTTTTCAAATGAGTCAGTTCTTCACATCAGGTGGCCAAAGGATTGGAGCATCAGCTTCAGCATCAGTCCTTCCAATGAATATTCAAGATCGATTTCCTTTAGGATTGACTGCTTGGATCTCTTTGCAGTCCAAGGGACTCTCAAGAGTCTTCTCCAACAATGCAGTTCAAAATCATCAATTCTTTGGCTCTCAGCTTTCTTTATGGTCCAACTCTCACATCCATACATGACTACTGGAAAAACTGTAGCCTTGACTAGATAGACCTATGTTGGCACATAATGTCTCTGCTTTTTAATATGCTGTCTAGGTTTGTCAAACATTTTCCTCCAAGCAGCAAGTGTATTTAATTTCATGGCTGCAGTCACCATCTGCAGTGATTTTGGAGCCCAAGTAAATAGAGTCTTTCACTGTTTCCATTTTTTCCCCATCTATTTGCCATGAAGTCATGAGACCAGAAACCATGATCTTAGTTTTTTGAATGTTGAGTTTTAAGCCAGCTTATCCACTCTCCACAGAAGAAGTGTACAAAAAAGATCTTCACAACCTGGATGGTGTGATCACTCATCTAGAGCCAGACATCCTGGAATGTGAAGTCAGGTGGGCCTTAGAAAGCATCACTATGAACAAAGCTAGTGGAGGTGATGGAATTCCAGTGGAGCTATTTCAAATCCTGAAAGATGATGCTGTGAAAGTGCTGCACTCAATATGCCAGCAAATTTGGAAAACTCAGCAGTGGCCACAGGAATGGAAAAGGTCAGTTTTCATTTCAATCCCAAAGAAAGGGAATACCAAAGAATGCGAAAACTACCACACAATTGCACTCATCTCACACGCTAGTAAAGTAATGCTCAAAATTCTCCAAGCCAGGCTTCAGCAATACATGAACCGTGAACTTCCTGATGTTCAAGCTGGTTTTAGAAAAGGCAGAGGAACCAGAGATCAAATTGCCAACATCCTCTGGATCATGGAAAAAGCAAGAGAGTTCCAGAAAAATATCTATTTCTGCTTTATTGACTATGCCAAAGCCTTTGACTGTGGATCACAATAAACTGTGGAAAAACTGAGAGAGATGGGAATACCAGAACACCTGACCTGCCTCTTGAGAAATCTGTATGCAGGCCAGGAAGCAACAGTTAGAACTGGACATGGAACAACAGACTGGTCCCAAATAGGAAAAGGAGTACGTCAAGGCTGTATATTGTCACCCTGCTTATTTAACTTCTATGCAGAGTACATCATGAGAAACGCTGGACTGGAAGAAACACAAGCTGGAATCAAGATTGTCAGGAGAAATATCAATCACCTCAGATATGCAGATGACACCACCCTTATGGCAGAAAGTAAAGAGGAACTAAAAAGTCTCTTGATGAAAGTGAAAGAGAAGAGTGAAATAGTTGGCTTAAAGCTCAACATTCAGAAAACAAAGATCATGGCATCCGGTCCCATCACTTCATGGGAAATAGATGGGGAAACAGTGGAAACAGTGTCAGACTTTATTTTTTGGGGGCTCCAAAATCACTGCAGATGGTGACCGCAGCCATGAAATTAAAAGACGCTTACTCCTTGGAAGAAAAGTTATGAGCAGCCTAGATAGCATGTTCAAAAGCAGAGACATTACTTTGCCGACTAAGGTCCGTCTAGTCAAGGCTATGGTTTTTCCTGTGGTCATGTATGGATGTGAGAGTTGGACTGTGAAGAAGGCTGAGCGCCGAAGAATTGATGCTTTTGAACTGTGGTGTTGGAGAAGACTCTTGAGAGTCCCTTGGACTGCAAGGAGATCCAACCAGTTCATTCTGAAGGAGATCAGCCCTGGGGTTTCCTTGGAAGGAATGATGCTAAAGCTGAAGCTCTAGTACTTTGGCCACCTCATGTGAAGAGTTAACTCATTGGAAAAGACTCTGATGCTGGGAGGGATTGAGGGCAGGAGGAGAAGGGGATGACAGAGGATGAGATGGCTGAATGGCATCACTGACTCGATGGACGTGAGTCTGAGTGAACTCCAGGAGTTGGTGATGCACAGGGAGGCCTGGTGTGCTGCGATTCATGGGGTCACAAAGAGTCGGACACAAATGAATGACTCTGAAATGACTGAACTGATCCACTCTCCTCTTTCACTTTCATCACGAGGTTCTTTAGTTCTTCTCTTTCTGCTATAAGGGTAGTGTCATCTGCATATCTGAGGTTATTGATATTTCTCCTGGCAATCTTGATTCCAACTTGTGCTTCTTCTAGCCCAGCGTTTATCATGAAGTACTCTGCATATAAGTTAAATAACCAAGGTGACAATATACAGCCTTGACAGACCCCTTTTCCCAATTTGGAACCAGTCTGTTGTTCATATCCAGTTCTAATTGTTGCTTTTTGACCTGCATACAGATTTCTCAGGAGGCAGTTAAGGTGGTCTTGTATTCCCACCTCTTTAAGAATTTTCCACAGGTTGTTGTGATCCACACAGTCCAAGGCTTAGGTGTACTCAAGGAAGCAGAAGTAGATTTTTTCTGGAACTCTCTTGCTTTTTTGATGATCCAGTGGGTGTTGGCAATTTGATCCCTGGTTCCTCTGTCTTTTCTAAAACCACCTTGAACATCTGGATGTTCTTAGTTCATGTACCATTAAAGCCTAGCTTGGAGAGTTTTGAGCATTACTTTGCTAGCATGTGAAATGAGTGCAATTGTTTGGTAGTTTGAGCAATCTTTGGTACTGCTTTTCTTTGAGATTGGAATGAAAACTGACCTTTTCCAGTCCTGTGGCCACTGCCAAGTTTTCCAAATTTGCTGGCATATTGAGTGCAGCACTTTCACAACATCATCCTTTAAGATTTGAAATAGTTCAGCTGGAATTCCACCACCTCCACTAGCTTTGTTCATAGTGATGCTTCCTAAGGCCCACTTGACTTTGCACTCCAGGATTTCTGGTTCTAGGTGAGTGACCACACCATTTTGGTCATCTGGGTCATTAAGATTTCTTTTGTGTGTGTGTAGTTCTTCTGTGTATTCTTGCCACCTCTTAATATCTTCTGCTTCTGTTAAGTCCTTACTGTTTCTGTCCTTTATTGAGCTCATATTTGCATGAAATATTCCCTTGGTATCTCAAATTTTCTTGAAGCGATCTCTAGTCTTCCCATTCAGTTGTTTTCTCTATTTCATTTTGTTGATTACTTAAGAAGGCTTTCTTATCTCTCCTTGATATTCTTTGGAACTCTGCATTCAGATGGATATATCTTTCCTTTTCTCCTTTGCCTTTTGCTTCTCTTTTTTCTCAGCTATTAGTGAGGCCTCCTTAGACAATCATTTTGCCTTTTTGCATTTCTACTTCTTAGGGATGGTTTTGATCACCACCTCCCATACAATGTTATGGTCCTCTGTCCATAGTTCTTCAGGCACTCTATCTATCAGATCTAATCCCCGATTGCTATTTGTCACTTCCACTGTATAATCATAAGAGATTTGATTTAGGTTATGCCGAATGGTCTAGTGGTTTTCCCTATTTTCTTTCAGTCTGAATTTTGCAATATGGAGTTCATGATCTGAGCAACAGTAAGCTCCTGGTCTTGTTTTTGATGACTGTATAGAGCTTCTTCATCTTTGGCTGCAAAGAATATAATCAATCTGATTTCTGTATTGACCATCTGGTGATGTCCATGTGTAGAGTCACCCCTTGTGTTGTTTGAAGAGGGTATTTGCTATGACCTGTGTGTTCTCTTGGCAAAGTTCTGTTAGCCTTCCCATGCTTCATTTTATACTCCATGGCCAAACTTGCCTGTTACTCCAGGTATCTCTTGACTTTCTACTTTTGCATTTCAGTCCGCTATGATGAAAAGGATATTTTCTTTGGTGTTAGTTTTTATAAGGTCTTGTAGGTCTTCATAGAACCATTCAGCTTCAACTTCTCTGGCATTAGTGTTTGGAGCACAGACCTAAATTATCATGATATTGAATGGTTTGTCTTGGAAATGAACAGAGATCATTGTCGTTTTCGAGATTGTACCCAAGTACTGCATTTCAGACTCTTTTGTTGACTATGATGGCTACTACATTTCTTCTAAGGGATTCTTGCCCACAGTACTAGATATAATGGTCATCTGAATTAAATTTGCCATTCTGGTTCATTTTAGTTCACTGATTCCTAAAATGTCGATGTTCATTGTTGCCATTTCCTGTTTGACCACTTCCAATTTACCTTGATTCATGGACCTAACATTCCAGGTTCCTATGCAGTATTGTTCTTTACAGCATCAGACTTTACTTCCATCACCAGTAACAACCACAACTGAGCATTATTCTCACTTTGGCTCAACCTCTTAATTCTTTCTGGAGCTATTTCTCCACTCTTCTCTAGTAGCATATTGGGCACCTACTGACCTGGGGAGTTCATCTTTCAGTGTCTATCTTTTTGCCTTTTCATACTGTTCATGGGGTTCTCAAGGCAAGAATATTGAAGTGGTTTACCATTCCCTTCTCCGGTGGACCATGTTTTTTCAGAACTCTCCACCATGACCTGTCTGTCTTGGGTGGCCCTACACAGCATGGCTCATAGTTTCATTGAGTTAGACAAGGCTCTGGTCCAAGTGATCAGCTTGGTTAGTTTTCTGTAATTGTGGTTGCCATTCTGTCTGCCCTTTAATAGATAAATATAACAGGCTTGTGGAAGCTTCCTGATGTTGAGTGAGAGAAACTTATGAGTGAGAGTGACTTATGAGTTATGAGTGAGAGTACCCTTACCCTAACAAAGGAGAGAAGATTCAGCAGAAAGGAACATGGAGAAATAAAGTAGAGAAACAAAAACAGAGACATGGGTAGCACGCAGAGAGAACAAGCCTCAGAATATGCATAGGAAATAGCCAAAAGGGATTCTACTTGGATGCTCAGGAAATAGTAATGTAACTGGGAAAAATTAATCTAAAAAAGTCAAATGTTTCTGAAATAGGAGGAAGCTGAAGAATACCAGGGTTGAGAGTTGTCTGGCCTTGCTAACCAATTAGCCAGGGGTTGACCTTAACCTGTGGTGAGTTGCAGAGGTCATTCTGGTGATGCCTGGACTGTTCCTAGGTCCACCTGGGGCACATAGAAATCTAGCTCTTTATCCTGGGTTCTAGTCACTAGGAAAAATACCCTGACTTTTGGCAGACTGGTAGTGGGAGACCTAGAGAAGATCTTGAAATATGATCCTGGAGAACCAACCAGGATGATTGGAGAAGATAGGTGAAAGAAACTAAGTCTGGACTGGGGCAACCACGAGGACAGAAATGATAGCAATCTGCATGTATTTTGACTGTATAAACACAACTAAATGGAATGGACAGCAGTGGGGGGTAAGAGGATCATGAGAAAGAAGGTACTGAATCTCAGAGGTGAAAGGGCCAAAAAGGGATTTCAGGACACTAAAGACCATCTCTACCTGCATTCCAAATGTGTTTGGGCTGATTCAGGTGCCAAAAACAACTCTTGTTTTGTCAATGGAGAAGGTAAATCCCAGGTCATGATCATATATCTATCAGCCCCTACCACCCAAACTTTCTTTACCCAGAGTTATCTCTAGAATATAGCAAACTCTCAGGGCAATATAGTTATCTAGGGAAAGAGAAGTCCCTTCCAGGTAAGGTGAGCAGAGAAGGCTTCACAAAAGTTGATATCTTGACTTCATTTTTGAACAGATTTTTACTAAAGGTCAAAACGTACAGAAGATTGTGCCAGGAAATGTTGAGAATACAGAGGAAATGCTGAACATTGTCCCTGTCTTCCAATAGCATATAAAATCCTTTAGGAAGACATGTCAACAGAGCCATTCAATGTTAGTTGCATCACTGTTTATCACTGATAAAGGCAGTCAGTACATGCAAAGAAGTCCTATGATGCCTGGAAAGTGTGATAGTTGAATTCACAGAGGGCACTGAGACCTAATGTCAAGTAAGACTTCTTGGAGGAACAAGGCCTTGAATGATAGGTGAGATTTAATGAGGTTGAAAGAAAAAAAGAAAGGTTAGTCCAGAGGAGCAAAACAACTGAGACATAGTTTGGGTGTAAAACAAGATATCATTAAGGAATGAGGGTGGGAGTACTTTTCCTGATGACCCTCAAATCATTCTCCAGAGGTGACGATAGAATAGGTTACTTACCATTTCTTCTTAATAAATTTATTTTTTATTTGAAGGATAATTGCTTCATAGAATTTTGTTGTTTTCTGTCAAACCTCAACATGAATCAGCCATAGGTGTATGTAAGGTCTGCCTACACATAAGGTCAGCTTTCAAATGCTCCTTACTAAGTTGGATAAAGCCTTCCTTAATTTGTCCTGTGTTTCTTTTGACTTCCTTTCCGCAATGGCCCAACTAGCTGCCTCCTCAAGATGGCTTTCTGATAGGTGGATTATGCTCTATCATCCATTGTCTGGGGTTACTAAATGAATACATATCTATCTAGCTGTGTTATGTCAGGACACCTAGAAAGGCCTGAGTGATTCAGTTTCAATACACATGATGTGGAGATGCATTCCGGCCTTCTGCATGGGGAATGTTAACAGACCTAAACCCCCAAAAGAGTTGTGACTGAATCTGAGAGCCAGTTTAAGGCTTCCCATAGAAAGGGGCAAGAAAACCCCATGCCCCTTCTAAATCTGTCTACTATTTGTAGCCACCAGCTTACAGGAACTGCTTTTGACTTTTTTCACTATCAGCACAATGAAAGGATGTTAAACTACTTAGAGGAAGGTGGCGTTTTGCTTTGACTCCTGAAATGTCTTACTCTCAATGGAAAATCCTTCAATTATGCATTGAGTATAGTCAACACTATAGGACAAAAGCTACTATAATAGAAAATGGGAACAAATCAATGGTCCCTCCTACCACAGTCTGCAACGTCTCCCTGTAATGATCTGCTTGACTCCCTGCCCAGGTATTCCTCTGTGCCACATAACTACAGGCACTTTACTCATTCATTCATTCATTTAATTTTCCATTCAACAATTTTTACCAAGCATGAGCTATGTACTAGGCACTGGGGTAACAGGTACTGGGGGTCTAATCAAATGAAAAAAAAAATCCTAGTCCCTGTTCCCCTGAAGCTTACAGTCTGTTGGAGGAGACAGAGATTTAAAACTTATACAAATAAACATATACTTATAATGTGTGATCAGTGCTGTAAGGAAATGACCAAAGTATGGTTGATTCTCATTATTCACAGTAGCTATACTCTATAAAGTTGCTGCTAACACGAAATTAGTGAATCCTGAATCACTGCTCCCAGCGAAATGCAGACTTAAGTTCTGTGATCAGTTGATCAGTATATAGCTTTGTTTTATGTGTGCCTCTGTTTAAAGATAATTTATTTAATATAAATTGTTGGCTCATTAATATTGAACTCATGACCAGCATCATTGTAACGTAAGCCTGAATGAAGCTTATCAAACACATATAATTTTTCTGTAAGATATCACAGTCTTGTGCTTAGGAACACTAGACAGAGCTTCAGCACTATGCATGAAGGCCATTTTAAATAGCAAAATCATCAGAAAAAAAAAGGACGTAAGGGGGAGAAAATATGGCAGTAAATATTGGGTTGGCTGAAAAATTCATTTGGGTCTTTGCATAAGATGATTGCAAAATGGACTCTTGTTTACATTATGAGAGCTGAAACAAGAAGACAGAGTATTGTCCTGTTCAACCTCAACTGGGAACACATACCTTGGACAACTCAAACTTTTCACTGCTCTGTGCCTGTTCATGAATGATTTCCAAAGTACCATGAATATTTAAAAAATTTTAAATTCCATGCATCTCACCCACCTATGGCTGATTCAGGTTGAGGTTTGACAGGAAAGAGCAAAATTCTGTAAAGCAATTATCCTTCAATAAAAAATTTTAGATTCCATTTACTTGTATTTAAAAAAATTCACCCATTTCTCCTACCCTCACCACACCTCTTGCAATCACCATCTGTTTTCTGTATCTATGAGAGTTTTTTACGATTCCACATGTAAAAGAGATCATATGCTATGTGTCTTCCCTTGTTTGACTTATCTCAGTTAGCATAATGCTCTCAAGGTCCATCCATATTGTAGAAAATGGCGAGATTTCATTCTTTCTTATGGCTGAATAATATTCTGCTCTATATATAGACACACACTTTCTTTATCCATTCATCCATTGATAGACACTTAGGTTGTTTTCATATCTTGGCTATTGTAAATACTGCTGCTATGAACATGGGGGTGCAAATATCTTTTATTATTATTTTAAAAAAAATCAATTGCTTTTATTATGTGACTCTGAAATATCAACTCTACTGCTTCAAATAAAGAACCAATAATTACTTTTATAACACTAAAATCATTTGTAAACAAAATATCTGTCTTGCACTTATGACTAATCCATTATAAACAAATGCCAATCTTAAAAACACAACTCCAGAATAAGTGCAGTTACACGGAGTACAGATAAGAAAGTAAGGAGCTCATTGGCTATGCTACATCAAACAGATGAAAAGTAAAACTGACTTTGTATTGGAGGTCTATATAAATAAATTAAAAAATCCTTTTTTTCCCTGAATGTATGCATGCTTAGATTACTTGTACAAATAACTGAATATTCCATTTCATTCACTTCAATGGGATGAACTCTAGAAAAAGAATGAAAAGTGATTTGATAATCAGCTCCCAAATTTTATGCTTTTTTTTTCCTGTTTCCATCAATTTCCTGACATAGTTGGCATAAGCAGGAAAATCTCAGTAAATCGAGCAATTGAAGACTCAAGTAAAGCCTCAAAGTTCTTGCAGAACTCTGGCAAGTCACGTATATCCTATGTTGCTTTTGGTTTCCCACCTCTTCTTTGCTTCAAATCTCCAGACAAGTTCCTTTTTTCATGAAAGCTGTGAATTTTCAGCATCCTTCTTGGCTTTTACAAAGTTGTGGCAGGCGATTCCTTTGGCAATTTTTACACCAAGCTCTAGAGTAGCTAGCTGATTGTTGAGTTTCTCGGCCTTCTCAATGTTCCACGCTTCCACAGCCTGGTCTATGCTCTTTTCAAGGCCCAAATTTTCATTTTATTCTTTGCTTCAGATTGTTTTTATTTATTTATTTTTAATATAAATTTATTTATTTTAATTGGAGGTTAATTACTTTACAATATTGTATTGGTTTTGCCATATATCAACATGAATCTGCCACAGGTATACACGTGTTCCCCATCCTGAATCCCCCACCCTCTTCCCTCCCTGTACCATCCCTCTGGGTCATCTCAGTGCACCAGCCCCAAGCATCCAGTATCATGCATTGAACTTGGACTGGCAACTCATTTCATATATGATATTATACATGTTTCAATGCCATTCTCTGAAATCATCCCACCCTCGCCCTCTCCCAGAGTCCAAAAGACTGTTCCATACATCTGAGTTTTTTTGCTGTCTCGCATACAGGGTTATCGTTACCATCTTTCTAAATGCCATATATATGCATTAGTATACTGTATTGGTGTTTTTCTTTCTGGCTTACTTCACTCTGTATAATAGGCTCCAGTTTAATCCACCTCATTAGAACTGATTCAAATGTATTATTTTTAATGGCTGACCTGCCTCTTGAGGAATCTGTATGCAGGTCAGGAAGCAACAGTTAGAACTGGACATGGAACAACAGACTGGTCCCAAATAGGAAAAGGAGTACGTCAAGGCTCTATATTGTCACCCTCCTTATTTAACTTATATGCAGAGTACATCATGAGAAACGCTGAACTGGAAGAAACACAGGCTGGAATCAAGATGGCCGGGAGAAATATCAATAACCTCAGATATGCAGATGACACCACCCTTATGGCAGAAAGTAAAGAGGAACTAAAATGCATCTTGATGAAAGTGAAAGAGGAGAGTGAAAAAGTTGGCTTAAAGCTCAACATTCAGAAAACGAAGATAATGGCATCTGGTCCCATCACTTCATGGGAAATAGATGGGGAAACAGTAGAAACAGTGTCAGACTTTATTTTTTTGGTCTCCAAAATCACTGCAGATGGTGACTGCAGCCATGAAATTAAAAGACACTTTGAATCAGTTCTAATGACGTGGATGAAACTGGAACCTATTATTCAGAATGAAGTAAGCCAGAAAGAAAAACACCAGTACAGTATACTAACACTTATATATGGAATTTAGAAAGATGGTAATGATAACCCTGTATGTGAGACAGCAGAAGAGACACAGATGTATAGAACGGACTTTTGGACTCTGTGGGAGAGGGCGAGGGTGGGATGATTTGGGAGAATGGCATTGAAACATGTATACTATTATGCAAGAAACGAATCTCCAGTCTATGTTCGATACAGGATACAGGATGTTTGGGGCTGGTGCACGGGGATGATCCAGAGAGATGATATGGGGTGGGAGGTGGGAGGGGGGTTCAGGATTGGGAACTGATGTACACCCGTGGCTGATTCATGTCAATGTATGACAAAACCAATATAGTATTGTAAAGCAAAATAAAGTAAAAATAAAAAATAAAAAAATAAAAGATGCTTACTCCTTGGAAGAAAAGTTATGACCAACCTAGATAGCATATCCAAAAGCAGAGACATTACTTTGCCGACTAAGGTCCATCTAGTCAAGGCTATGGTTTTTCCAGTAGTCATGTATGGATGTGAGAGTTGGACTGTGAAGAAGGCTGAGTGCTGAAGAATTGATGCTTTTGAACTGTGGTGTTGGAGAAGACTCTTGAGGATCCCTTGGACTGCAAGGAGATCCAACCAGTCCATTCTGAAGGAGATCAGCCCTGGGATTTCTTTGGAAAGAATGATGCTAAAGGTGAAACTCCAGTACTTTGGCCACCTCATGTGGAGAGTTGACTCATTGGAAAAGACTTTGATGCTGGGAAGGATTGGGGACAGGAGGAGAAGGGGACGACAGAGGATGAGATGGCTGGATGGCATCACTGACTCAGTGAACGTGAATCTGAGTGAACTCTGGGAGTTGGTGATGGACAGGGAGGCCTGGCGTGCTGTGACTCATGGGGTCACAAAGAGTCGGACACAGCTGAGAGACTGAACTGAACTGAACTGAACTGAATACTCCATTGTGTATATGTACCACAGCTTTCTTATCCATTCATCTGCTGATGGACATCTAGGTTGCTTCCATGTCCTGCTATTATAAACAGTGCTGCAATGAACATTGGGGTACACGTGTCTCTTTCAATTATGGTTTCCTCAGTGTGTATGCCCAGCAGTGGGATTGCTGGGTCATAAGGCAGTTCTATTTCCAGTTTTTAAAGGAATCTCCACACTGTTCTCCATAGTGGCTGTACTAGTTTGCATTCCCACCAACAGTGTAAGAGGGTTCTCTTTTCTCCACACCCTCTCCAACATTTATTGCTTGTAGACTTTTGGATAGCAGCCATTCTGACTGGCGTGAAATGGTACCTCATTGTGGTTTTGATTTGCATTTCTCTGATAATGAGTGATGTCGAGCATCTTTTCATGTGTTTGTTAGCCATCCGTATGTCTTCTTTGCAGAAATGTCTGCTGAGTTCTTTGGCCCATTTTTTGATTGGGTCATTTATTTTTCTGGAAATGAGCTGCAGGAGTTGTTTGTGTATTTTTGAGATTAGTTGTTTGTCAGTTGCTTCCTTTGCTATTATTTTCTCCCATTCGGAAGGCTGTCTTTTCACCTTGCTTATAGTTTCCTTTGTTGTGCAGAAGCTTTTAAGTTTAATTAGGTCTCATTTGTTTATTTTTGCTTTTATTTCCAACATTCTTGGAGGTGGGTCATAGAGGATCCTGCTGTGAAGTATGTCAGAGAGTGTTTTGACTATATTCTCCTCTAGGAGTTTTATAGTTTCTGGTCTTACATTGAGATCTTTAATCCATTTTAAGTTTATTATCATGTATGGTGTTAGAAGGTGTTCTAGCTTCATTCTTTTACAAGTGATTGACCAGTTTTCCCAGCACCACTTGTTAAAGAGATTGTCTTTAATCCATTGTATATTCTTGCCTCCTTTGTCAAAGATAAGGTGTCCATAGGTGGGTGGGTTTATCTCTAGGCTTTCTATTTTGTTCCATTGATCTATATTCCTGTCTTTGTGCCAGTACCATACTATCTTGATGACTATGGCTTTGTAGTAGCT
Source organism: Capra hircus (assembly GCF_001704415.2). Classification (NCBI taxonomy): domain Eukaryota; kingdom Metazoa; phylum Chordata; class Mammalia; order Artiodactyla; family Bovidae; genus Capra; species Capra hircus. The sequence continues at coordinate 9,951,498 of NW_017189516.1, read as the reverse complement.
CTTCNNAGAATGGTAGCCTCTTCACTGCCCCATTTCTACTCGAGCCCCCATAGTGAAAGTTGCTCAGTCGTGTCTGACTCTTTGCAACCCCATGGACTATACAGTCCATGGAATTTTCCAGGCCAGAATACTGGAGTAGGTAGCCTTTCCCTTCTCCAAGGGATCTTCCCAACCCAGGGATCAAACCCAGGTCTCCCGCATTGCAGGTGGTTTCTTTACCAACTGAGCCACAAGAGAAGCCCAAGAATACTGGAGTGAGTAGCCTATCCCTTCTCCAGTGAATCTTCCTGACCCAGGAATCGAACCGGGGTCTCCTGCATTGCCTCCTTGACAGGCAGATTCTTGACCAACTGAGGTATGAGGAAAGCCCTTATAAAGGCCCCTATGGTGGCCTTTAAATTTTTAAAATCAAATCTTGTCACTCTCTAGTTTAAAACTCCAACAGTTTCCCATTGTATTTAAAATCCCCCCTCCCCCACCACCACCTCCCTAGACACACTGGCCTCCTTTCCATTTCTCAAAAACACTAAGATCCTTTTCACCTCATGGACTTGGCATTTTTTGTTCCCTCTGTTGGCTCCAGGCCATCCTCAGTTCTTAGCTCAGAGAGACCTTCCCTGACAACTTATTCAGACTAGCTCTCCACACCCTCATCCATGGTTTGCCATCATATTGCCGTGTCATAGCATTTTTCACAAGCTAGCCCTACCTTCAGAGAAGGCAATGGCAAGTACTCTTGCCTGGAAAATCCCATGGACGGAGGAGCCTGGCAGGCTGCAGTCCATGGGGTCGTGAAGAGTCAGACACACTGAGCGACTCCCCTTTAATTTTTCACTTTCATGCATTGGAGAAGGAAATGGCAGCCCACTCCAGTGTTCTTGCCTGGAGAATCCCAGGGACGGGGGAGCCTTGTTGGCTGCCGTCTCTGGGGTCGCACAGAGTTGGACACAACTGAAGCGACTTAGCAGCAGCAGCAGCAGCAGCCCTACCTTGGTCATTTGTGTCTTTGATTATCGTTTGTCTCCTCTGACTGGACTGTAAACTCCTTGTGTGTATCCTGTCTATCTCTTTGTCTCCTAGTGCCTAGCACGGGGCCTAGACATAATAAGCTCAATGAAATCTATTGAATGAATGAATGATGAGGGCATGCAGAGCACTGAGAACAAAGCCTGAAACAACACAGGTTTATTCCTCCCCTTTGGTCCTTCTTCCATCACCTGGCTGTAAGGCTGGGTGATTCACTAGACCTGTGGCTTCCAAAGTGGGCGCATAATCCATCAAGGCAGGAACAGAATATTAGCATTCCTATTAACATTCATTTTAATCATACCTGAATTTCCATATTTGTTAATGTTTTATCATTTATAAGATTGATTAGCACAGTATTACATGAATACCATTTATACATCAGTATACAGATGATGGAGTATGGGATCAAGAGGACTGGCAGACACAGCTCGTGGGAGGCACACTGTCAAGCTGTTGGCAGCCTGTGGACCACAGATAGGTTGGGTTGAGCCAGCAGAGAGGTTTCCCAGATTGGACATTGAGTGCTTGGGAGCCAGGGTCAGCCATGGGCAGCATGCACACTCCAGCTCTCCACTACCCTCTGTTGCTTCCCCCAGTCTACTTCACACATTTCTCTGTACATTTCTAGCCCTGGCTGGGGTTTCCCTTGCAAGTCTCTAGAGACTCTTCTACTCTGGAACTTGGTACTGGTCTATTCCCAGGGGCAAGTATATTGGAAAAACTGACGTCTGGGAGCCCCCTGAGGGCAGCAGCTAGGACCTCTCAGTCTTGTGTCCTCTGTGACCAGAACACTGCCTAGAACAGCATGAGTGCTCAGATCATAAAAGAATGCATTTGTTGACAAATTTCAGTGCCTAGGACAAGCCCTTTCCAAATGTCGGAGCTGAGAGGACCCTCAGGAAGCAATTAGGTCCATATATTTCACGGACCAAGTGGAAACTAAATGGGGCTCAGAGAGGCCCAGGACCCACTCAAGATTATGAAGCATCCAGCCAGCACTCTGTCCCCCATGCCAGCCTCTTAGCTCAGCCTCTGGGATGTATGTGCGTTTATGATCCAGGCTGCTTCCACCCCCTTAGCCTGCGACTCATCAGCACCAGCTCTCAGAAGGAGCTCTGGTTTTCTTCCTGGGACAGGTGCCAAAGAAGAAAACATGCTCCAAATTACACATCCACAGCATCCTGCTTTCCCTAAACCCACTTTCTATATAGCCACAGCCTCCCTTACTTGGATGTTAATGGCATCACCAACCTTGTCACATGGGCCCAAAATACAAAGTGTTCAGCTCCCCTTGAGTGAGAGCTTGTTTTAAAAATATGTCAGCTGCATTTTAAAAAATAAATGTTATGGGTAATTAGCATACACACCAAAAATGCATACATCAGAAGTACACATCAAAAAGTACTCACATTGATAACAAAGTGAACACACCCATGTACCCACTACGCTGGTCCAGAAGTTGAGCCTGACCGGGACTAAAATAGCCCTTCTCAAAGCAGTTTTTGGCCATTATGGCAGGTCTGGCCGCAGCCCTGGGAGGAAGGTGTAAGTAACTCAATATACTTTAGAGATACTGAGCTATTTCTTTTTAATTAATTAATTTTTAAAATGAAGGATATTACAGAGTTTTGTTGTTTTCTGTCAAACCTCAACATGAATCAGCCATGGGTATACATATATCCCCTCTCTTTTGAACCTCCCTCCCATCTCCTACCCCTCTACGTTGATACAGAGCCCCTGTTTGAGGTTCTGAGCCATACAGCAAATTCCTGTTGGCTATCTGTTTTACATATGGTAATGTAAGTTTCCATGTTCCTCTCTCCATGCATCTCACCCTTTCTTTCCCTCTCCCCATGTCCCTAAGTCTATTCTCTATGTCTGTTTCTCCATTGCTGCCCTGCAAATAAATTCATTGGTATCATCTTTTTAGATTCCATATATATGCATTAGTGCATAAAATATTTATTTTCCTCTTTCTGACTTACTTCTCTCTGTATAATAGGCTCTAGGTTCATCCACCGCATTAGAGCTGATTCAAATGCATTCCTTTTTATGGCTGAGTAATATTCCATTGTGTATATGTACTATAGCTTCTTTACCCATTCATCTATCAATGGACATCTAGGTTGCTTCCATATTCTAGCTATGGTAAATAGTGCTGCAGTGAACATTGGGGTACCTGTGTCCTTTTCAATTTTGGTTTCCTCAGGGTATATGCCTAGGAGTGGAGATGCTGGGTCATATGGTGGTTTTATTCAGTTTTCTAAGGAATCTCAATACCGTCTTCTATAGTGGCTGTATCAATTTACATTCCCACCAATAGTCCAAGAGCATTCCCTTTTCTCCACACCCTTTCCAGCATTTATTGTTTGTAGACTTTTGGATGAGGGCCATTCTGACCAGTGTGAGATGATATCTCATTGTAGTTTTGATTTGCATTTCTCTGATAATGAGTGATGTTGAGCATCTTTTCATGTGTTTGTTAGCCATCTGTTTGTCCTCTTTGGAGAAATGTCTGTTTAGGTCTCTTTCCCACTTTTTGATTGGGTTGTTTGTTAATCCTTTGTCAGTTGTTTCATTTGCTATTGTTTTCTCCCATTCTGAGGGTTGTCTTTTCACCTTGCTTAGAGTTTCCTTTGCTGTGCAAAAGCTTTTAAGTTTAATCAGGTCCCACTTGTTTACTTTTCTTTTTATTTCCATTAGTCTAGGAGGAGAGTCATAGAGGATCTTGCTTTGATTTATGTCATCGAGTGTTCTCCCTATGTTTTCCTCTAAGAGTTTTATAGTTTCCAGGCTTACATTTAGGTCTTCAATCCATTTTGAGTTTATCTTTGTATATGGTGTTAGGAAGTGTTCTAATTTCATTCTTTTGCATGCAGCTGTCCAGTTTTCCCAGCACCATTTACAGAAGAGGCTCTCTTTGCCCCATGGTATATTCTTGCCTCCTTTGTCAAAAATAAGGTACCCATAGGTGCATGGGTTTATTTCTTGGCTTTCTATCTTGTTCCATTGGTCTGTATTTCTGTGTTTGTGCCAGTGCCATACTGTCTTGATGACTGTAGCTTTTTACTATAATCTGAAGTCAGGAAGCTTGATTCCTCCAGCTTCACTCTTCTTTCACAAGACTGCTTTGGCTAGATGGGGTCTTTTGTGTTTCCATATGAATTGTGAAATTTTTTGTTTTAGTTCTGTGAAAAATGCCATTGGTAATTTGATAGGGATCACATTGAATCTTACATTGTGTTTGGTAGTATAGTCATTTTCACAATATTGATTCTCCCTACCCAGGAACATGGAATCTCTCTCCATCTGTTTATGTCGTCTTTGATTCATTTCATTAGTGTCTTATAATTTTCTGCATACAGTTCTTTTGTCTCCTTAGGTAGGTTATTCCTAGATATTTTATTCTTTTTGTTGCAATGGTGAATGGGATTGATTCCCTAATTTCTCTTTCTGATTTTTCATTGTTAGTATATACAAATGCAGGTGATTTCTGTGTATTGATTTTGTATCCTGCAACTTTTCTAAATTCACTGATTAGCTCTAGTAATTTTCTGATACTCTCTTTAGGGTTTTCTATGTACACGATCAGTGAGAGCTTTACTTCTTTTCCAATCTGGATTCCTTTTATTTCCTTTTCTTCTCTGATTGCTGAAGCTAGGACTTCCAGAACTATGTTGAATAATAGAGGTGAAAGCTTGTCTTCTTCCTAATCTTAGAGGGAATGCTTTCAGTCTTTTACCATTGAGAATAATGTTTGCTTTAGGCTTATCATATATGGCCTTTACTGTGTTAAGGTAGGTTCCTTCTATGACCATTTTGTCAAAGGGTTTTTCTGCATCTATTGAGATTATCATATGGCTTTTGTCTTTGCATTTGTTAATGTGGTGTATCACATTGATTGTTTGCATATATTGAAGATTCCTTGCATCCCTGGAATAAACCCAACTTTATCATGGTGTATGAGCTTTTTGCAAGGAGATCCAACCAATCCATTCTGAAGGAGATCAGCCCTGGGATTTCTTTGGAGGGAATGATGCTGAAGCTGAAACTCCAGTACTTTGGCCACCTCATGCGAAGAGTTGACTCATTGGAAAAGACTCTGATGCTGGGAGGGATTGGGGACAGGAGGAGAAGGGGACGACAGAGGATGAGATGGCTGGATGGCATCACTGACTCGATGGACGTGAATCTGAGTGAACTCCGGGAGTTGGTGATAGACAGGGAGGTCTGGCGTGCTGCAATTCATGGGATTGCAAAGAGTCGGACACAACTGAGCGACTGAACTGACTGACTGAACTGACTGATGAGCTTTTTGATGTGTTGCTGAATTCTGCTTGCTAAAATTTTGTTAAGGATTTTTGCATCTATGTTCATCAGTGATATTGGCCTGTAGTTTTCTATTTTTGTGTTGTCTTTGCCTGGTTTTGTTATCAGGGTGATGGTGGCTTTGTAGAATGAGTTTGGAAGTGTTCCTTCCTCTGCAAGTTTTTGAAAGAGTTTTAGAAGGATAGGCATTCAGTTCAGTTCAGTTCAGTCACTCAGTCGTGTCTGACTCTTTGCGACCCCATGAATCGCAGCACGCCAGGCCTCCCTGTCCATCACCAACTTCCGGAGTTCACTCAGACTCACGTCCATCGAGTCAGTGATGCCATCCAGCCATCTCATCCTCTGTCGTCCAGAGGCATTAGCTCTTCTCTAAATATTTGATAGAATTCTCCTGTGAAGCCGTCTGGTCCTGGGCTTTTGTTTTTTAGGAGATTTTTGATCACAACTTCAATTTCAGTGCTTATAATTGGGTTGTTCATAATTTCTATTTCCTCCTGGTTCAGTCTTGGAAGATTGAGCTTTTCTAAGGATCTGTCCATTTCTTCCAGGTTGCCTATTTTATTGCCATATAGTTGTCCATAATAGTCGCCTATAATCCTTAGTATTTCTGCATTGTCTGGTGTAACCTCTCCTTTTTCATTTCCAATTTAGTTGATTTGATTCTTCTCTCTTTTTTTCTTGGTGAGTCTGGCTAAAGGTTTGTCAATTTTTTTTATCTTCTCAAAGAACCAGTTTTTTGTTTTATCAATCTTTACTATTGTTTCTTTCATTTCTTTTTCATTTATTTTTGCTCAGATCTTTATGATTTCTTTCCTTCCACTAATTTTGTTTTTTTTTTCTTTTTCCAGTTGATTTAGGTGTAAAGTTAGGTTGTCTATTCAATGCTTTTCTTATTTCTTGAGGCAAGATTGTATTGCTATAACCTTCCCTCTTAGAACTGCTTTTGCTGCATCCCATAGGTTTTGAGTTGCTGTGTTTTCATTGTCATTTGTTTCTAGAAATTTTTTTATTTCCCTTTTGATTTCTTCAGTAACCTGTTGGTTATTTAGAATGTGTTGTTTAATCTCCATGTATTTGTGTTTCTTACAATTTTTTTCTTGTAATTGATATCTAGTCTGATAGCATTGTGGTCGGAGAAGATGCTTGATATGATTTCAATTTTCTTAAATTTACTGAGGTTTGATTTGTGACCCAAAATGTGGTCTATCTGGAGCATGATCCATGTGCACTTGAGAAGAAGGTGTGTTCTTCTGGATTTGGATGGACTGTCCTGAAGATATCAATGGGATCCATCTCACCTAATGTAGCATTTAAGACCTTGTGTTTCCTTATTAATTTTCTGTTTTGATGATCTGTCGTATTGCAATTTTCTCAATTGTTTGGGGTTGATATTGTAGATATTTTTTCTTCTGCTGTATTTCTTGGTTATGTAAGTCCCTTTAACATTTGCTATAAAGCTGGTTTTGTGGTACTGAATTCCTGTAACTTTTGCTTGTCTGAAAAGCTTTTTATTTCTCCATTCTCAATTTTGAATGAGATCCTTGCCGGGTGCAGTAATCATGGTTGTAGATTCTTCCCTTTCAGTGCTTTAAATATATCCTGCCATTCCTTTCTGGCCTGCAGAGTTTCTGCTGAAAGATCAGCTGTTAAACATATGGGGTTTCCCTTGTATGTTACTTGTTGCTTCTCCTTTGCTGCTTTTAATACTCTTTGTGTTTAGTCTTTGTTAGTTTGATTAGTATGTGTCTTGGCATGTTTCTCCTTGGGTTTATCCTGTATGGGACCCTTTGTGCCTCTTGGACTTGATTGACTATTTCCTTTTCCATGTTGGGGAAATTTTCAACTATAATCTCTTCAAAAATTTTCTCATACCCTTTCTCTTTCTATTCTTCTGGAACCCCTATAATTCGAATGTTGGTATGTTTGACATGGTCCCAGAAGTCTCTAAGACTGTCCTCAGCTCTTTTCATGCTTTTTACTTTATTCTGCTCTTCAGAAGTTATTTCCACATTTTATCTTCCAGTTCACTGATGCGTTCTTCTGCTTCAGATATTCTGCTATTGATTCCTTCTAGAGTATTTTTAATTTCTGTAATTGTGTTGTCTCTGTATGTTTATTCTTTAATTCTTCTATGTCTTTGTTAATTGATTCTTGCATTTTCTCCATTTTCTTTTCAAGGTTTTTGATCATTACTATCACTATTCTGAATTCTTTTTCAGGTGGTTTGCCTATTTCCTCTTCATTTATTTGGACTTCGGTGTTTCTAGTTGCTTCATTTTTGCAGTATTTCTCTGCCTTTTCATTTTTTTTAACTTATTTTGTTTGAGGTCTCCTTTACCAGGCTTCAAGGAAAGTTGAATTCTTTCCTTGAAGAAGATTGAATTCTTTCTTCCTTTTGGTTTCCGGCCTCCTAAGATTGGTCCAGTGGTTTGTGTGAGCTTCATATAGGGTGAGATTTGTGCTGAGTTTTTGTTTTTTTGTTTGTTTTTCCTCTGATGGACAAGGCTGAGTGAGGTGGCACTCTTGTCTGCTGATGATTGGGTTTGTATTTTTGTTTTGTTTGTTGTTTAAATGATGCATCCAGCACAGGGTGCTACTAGTGGTTGGGTGATGCCAGGTCTTGTATTCAAGTGGTTTCCTCTATGTGAGTTCTCACTATTTGATACTCCCTAGGGCTAGTTCTCTGGTAGTCTAGGGTCTTGGAGTCAGTGCTCCTACTCCAAAGGCTCATGGCTTGATCTCTGTTCAGGAACAAAGATTCCACGAGTGTTTTGTTATGGCATTAAATGAGATTAAAACAAATATCCCAAAATGAGAAACCAAAGATGAACCCCAGACAAATGGCAGTTACAAAATCAGGCAAATAATAATTAAAATAATGCAATATACACATATACATATACATATACACACACAAGCAAAGTCAAAGCTGTCCAACAAAAATAAAGTACAGTAGATTGACCCGGTGAACAAAGGAAACCAAAAATTATATCTACCAGTTAAGAACAAAACTAACTTAAGCACAAACTGGGAAACAAAACTAAAGCAAGTTGCCAAGTGGGGGATAAAGCAATGGAAATAAGACTAACGAATATGTTGAGAGTAAAGGAGAGAAAGAAAAGACAGAGAGAATAGATATGCAAAGTTAAATAGAGGTCAGGAAGCAACAGTTAGAACTGGACATGGAACAACAGACTGGTTCCAAATCGGAAAAGGAGTACGTCAAGGCTGTATATTGTCACCCTGCTTATTTAACTTATATGCAGAGTACATCATGAGAAACGCTGGGCTGGAGGAAACACAAGCTGGAATCAAGATTTCCAGGAGAAATATCAATAACCTCAGATATGCAGATGACACCACCCTTATGGCAGAAAGTGAAGAAGAACTAAAGAGCCTCTTGATGAAAGTGAAAGAGGAGAGTGAAAAATTTGGCTTAAAGCTCAACATTCAGAAAACGAAAATCATGGCATCCGGTCCCATCACCTCATGGGAAATAGATGGGGAAACAGTGGAAACAGTGGCTGACTTTATTTTTCTGGGCTCCAAAATCACTGCAGATGGTGATTCCGGCCATGAAGTTTAAAAAACGCTTACTCCTTGGAAGAAAAGTTATGAGCAGCCTAGATAGCATATTAAAAAGCAGAGACATTACTTTGCCAACAAGGGTCCATCTAGTCAACGCTATGGTTTTTCCTGTGGTTATGTATGGATGTGAGAGTTGGACTGTGAAGAAAGCTGAGTGCCGAAGAACTGATGCTTTTGAACTGTGGTGTTAGAGAAGACTCTTGAGAGTCCCTTGGACTGCAAGGAGATCCAACCAGTCCATTCTGAAGGAGATCAGCCCGGGGATTTCTTTGGAAGGAATGATGCTAAAGCTGAAACTCCAGTACTTTGGCCACCTCATGCGAAGAGTTGACTCATTGGAAAAGACTCTGATGCTGGGAGGGATTGAGGGCAGGAGGAGAGAGGGGACGACAGAGGATGAGATGGCTGGATGGCATCACTGACTCGATGGAAATGGGTTTGGGTGGACTCCTGAAGTTGGTGATGGATAGGGAGGCCTGATGTGCTGCAGTTCATGGGGTTGCAAAGAGTCGGACTCAACTGAGCGACTGAACTGAACTGAAGATTTATATATGTTAAAGATTAACTGCAAGGGGAAAAGAGCAGTAGGAAAGTCAAACAAAGAAATAAATGTAGAAAAAATAATAATAGGTTTAAGAAAATTAAAATTTTTAAAAGAGAAAATAAAAAAAAAAAAGAAGGAAAACTCCACAGAACTGCAAAAGCCCAATGTAGAGACAGAGGTTTATGACAACAATGAAAAATGGGACTGAAGGAAAAAAAAAAGCTCAAAAGCTTAATTGGATTTCTTAGGGCCAATAAAATCGACAACTACAGCAGAGGGGGAAAAAAGGAAGAAAATAAAATCCTAAAGAATCTACAGAACAAGTCAAAAAATAAGAATAATACATGTTTTTCTTGAGTCACTGCTGTCAGAGTCCTTTCCCGCGCTGGGAGTCACAGTCCACCTCACCTCCCTAGGATGCCCTCCAACACTGTGCTGATCTCTGGACCTGCTGTGGGGGCAGCTCAGATTCTAATCTGGTCCTCCTCCTCTGTGTTCTTGTCTCCAGTGTCCACAGCTATCAGAGCCTAGTGCATTTTCTTTTGTAGGAGCTCTCAATGGCCTTTTATATAGTGCATCGAGACAGAGTCTGCTTAGTTAATCATGTGGATTTAATCTGCAGCTTGTACAGCTGGTGGGAAGGTTTCGGGTCTTCTTCCTTAGCCACACTGCCCCTGGGTTTCGATTGTAGTTTTATTTCCAGCTCTACATGTGGGTCATCCACTGGGGTTTAACTCCTGAGGCTGCCCTGCAGGCCTTGGGTCTGCCCCTGTGAGGGCCAGGTGTGGAGGTGGTGCAGCTGCTTGGGTCACAGGGGTTCTGGCAGCACCAGGTACTCAGGGGGTTTGCAGCTAAGACAGCAGGGTATGGTAACCAGTATTGACCAATATGCTCCAGTATTCTTGCCTGGAGAACCCCCTCTCTGACAGAGAAGCCTGGCAGGCCACAGTCTACAGGGCTGCAAAGAGTCGGACACAACCAAAGCGACCCTGCATGCAAGACACGAGACTTTTTGCCTGGGGCAGCTCTGCCGTGATGAGAGTTGCGTGAAGGTGGCACAGCTGTTGTCTTGCAGGGACCTTGGCAGCACCAAGTGTGCAGGGACACAGACTGCCTCCACCACAGGAGTTATGGCCCTATCAGAGTCTTTTTTCGAGTCTCTTGTAGCTGGCCATCAGAAGGCCTCTTTGGCCAGTCTTCCTGTGTGGCGAGGTCCTTCTCTGTTATTTGGTGCATCAGGCATATAGAGGGGCCGCCCTGGCTGGGGTCCTACTCTGTAGTTCAGTGTGTCAAGAGTTATTTTTCTTTAAGCCAACTCATTTAATTGAGCCTTGGGTACTCAGGAAATTACACATTTTCTCCATTAGATTGTTTTCCTCTGAATATTATTAGAACTTAATATGCATTAGAATAAATACATGACTATTAAACCTTAAAAGGGATCCTTCACATATATTGAAAATTCCCTCTTGTACCATTCCCTCACAGGCCACTAGCAGAATGCGTACTACACTTTAGGGAGCACTGAATTGTAATATTATAAATGCAGGGAGGAAGCTGTTTACATTTGGGAAGATCAGGAGAGGCTTGAAGCAAGATGAGGAGGCATGTGCAGTGAACCTAACATTTGTGAAGAGGATATTTTTTAACCACTTTATTGAGGTATGGTTGACAAGCAAAAAGCTGTACATAGTTAACGTATACAACTTGAGTTTGGAAAGAAAAGTTTAATAAATAAATTAAGATGACCACACGGAGGGGAGTTTGCTTGTAGCTGCAAGGCTGAGGGTAAACTTCATGGAGGAGAAGGCTGGGTCTTGACAGATAAGTATGACTTTTCACAAGCAGAGATGGAAGTGGAAGGAAAGGCATTCCTGGAGAAGAAATAGAAAACAGAGCTCTTGTTTGGGGCTGGAAGAGCAGTTGGTGCTTCAGGCTTGAGGGACTGTGACTGATGTGCAGTGGGAAAGTGTCCTCAGGGCAGGGCGCTGAGTGAACCGCCAGGAGCCAGCATTTGGTCGGCCCACCAGAGTCTGAGCCAGATATTAGAATCCACTTCTTGTGGAACTTGCACCTGAAGGTTCGCCCACAGCAGGAGTGTGCATGTAGGTCATGGCAGACAGGCCAGAGGAAGGAAGAACTAGGTTTGGAGTTGGTCTAACTTGGGTTTTAGTCCTGACCATGCCACTTAGCAGCTCCACTTCTCTCCACAGTCTCCACATTCTCGTCTGCAGAACTGGGCCTGATAATGCACAGGCCACAGGGGGCTTGTGAAGAGTGTGAGAGCATGACCGAAGCCACCTCTAGCCCCAACTCCTGGACCCCTGAGCCCTGTCCACCCCTCTCCCAGCTCCAAGTACAGCTGGATGTGGCTGGTGAGGAGACAGCAATGAGCTTTAAACACTTTCACTTTGGGGAAATGGACTCCAGACTTGCCTATTTCAGGCTTTGGACTTCTCTGTCACCTCTACTGGTGTCTCTAAGGCTCCAGCTCAGGTGAGGACCTGCACCTTCCACCATAGACACAGCTGCTCCTGGCCTGGCTCAGCTTATGCACATGCTGGGGAGAAGGTCTTTCCCCTCGAAAACTCCGCATGAAGACACCATAGTGAGTCTAACCCCTTCCTAAAGCCTCTGCACCCCACCTCCAGCACAGTGCTCAGCACAACAGGTAGCTGATCTTCCTGGTACCTTTCCATGGGCAGTGATCTTGCATCAGTGGACCCACTGGAAGAGCAGCCACAAGCACCACACAGCCAGGAGGCTTACCCTGATAAGTAAGAAAGGATGAGAACATATTCAAAAGACTCTTGGGGTAGTGGGAACACTAGGACCAAGCATGTAGAGCTTTTGGAGAGATTGTCAAGGAGCAAAGGAAATGTGGAGGAAGAGGAGGAAAGAAGCTCTGCAGGGCAAAGTAGCAAGGTAGCTTGCTGATTCATGGGCTAACACTGAGACAGCCTCTGTGCCAGGCACTGCACCTGGCAGACTCAACACAAATTCCACCCAGTTCCTCAAGGTACTCACAAGGCTGCTGGGACAGAGAAGGTTCATGAGAACATGGAAGATTTGTAACAATTCCAGGACATCTGTGTTTAGGGACAAGTGAGTGACTCGTACACCCAGGGCTGAAAGTTCTCAGAGGAGGAAGTTAGATCTGCAGATTGAGGCTGGATGAGGAATGGGCTTTCACTGCACAATGAAGACTGAGCTGAAGCTTGAGGGGCAGTAGGATTTGGGAACAGTAAGGAGAGACAGTGAGAAGGGGATGAGAAGCACTTTTTAACTACCATGTGCCTAAAGCCTGTTAAACTAACAGAAATCTGTCAATAGCCTGCAAGTTAGATGTTTTCATCCTCCGTTATACAGATATGGAAAATTGAGGCTGGGGAGGTTAAATAACTTTGCAAGCTCAGATTTTCAAGACACCATGGACTTGGGGAGTGGAGGATGAGAATAGGGCAAGTTAAAATGTCACAAAGATATTCTTTTTATCAAGATTCAGCCATTTTTAGTAAATAATAATCCTTGGATTGCTGTAAGCTTTTGGTTAATTCCATAGTTCTGAAAACATTGATTCTGAATTAGGGAAATGTAGATTCCAATCCTCAATCTGCCATTTCTACCTGTGTGAACTTGCAAAGTTACTTCCATGGCTGCACCATGGAGTGATAAATCACAAGGACAAGATAAATAATATAATGAGTACCCCATAGATTGAATGGGGAGAGGGGTTTTGTTTCAGGGAGCAAAGAAAGAGAAGGTGAAGAGATTAGCTGGGACAGGTTCTGAGTGTTGCTAGAGAGCATGTACTTGACAGTTTAGACAACCAGATCATTGGAAAGTTCCAAGCAATGGACTAATATAATTTGCTTTATGTTTGTAAAAGCTTGTTGTGGATGCTGAACAGATTATAAAATGCAGAGACAGAAGAAGGAAACCCAGTGAAGATGTTCACTTTAGTGTTCTTGGGGAGAAGATAATGGTGGCTGGGGTCAGGGTGAGAGAAATGGAGGTGACAGTGAGAAATGCTTAGATATGAGACAATTCTAAGGAACTGCGTGGCTTCCCAGGTGGTGCAGTGGTAAAGAATCTGCTGGCCAATGGAGGACACAGGAGACGCAGGCTCGATCCCTAGGCCAGAAAGATCCCCTGGAATAGGAAATGGCAACACACTCCAGTATTCTTGCCTAGAAAATTCCATGGACAGAGGAGCATGGTAGGCTGCAGTCCATGAGGTCTGAAAGAGTTGGACACAGCTGAGCACGCATGCACACACGCACACAAGGAACAACTCACGAGATTCAGCGAATGGATCAGGGAGGGAGAGGAATGTAGTAAAGATGTGCGTCCCCCTTGGATGATAAAGAGAGATATGGTGGAGAAGGTGCTGAATTTGGAGATAACCAGACAGGGATTCAAATACTGGCTGCCCCATGTAGTGGTTAGGTTCATTTAGTCAAGAAGGAGCATGTGACTCCCAGTGGCAAATAAAGCAGGAAGGCCCAATGAGAAAAGATGCTGAAGCATCCTGGCTGTGGCCACGGGGACACTGGTGACTGGTAAGGGATGAAGAAGGGCTGAGACTGCAGAGGGGAGGACGCGAGGGCGTGGAACACGCGCTGTAGACTCTCTTTACAAGAAGCTCAGACAAGAAGAGGGAGAGGAATGAAAACATCAAGGGGCCCTGGGAGAAAAGAAGGGTTCTCTGCCTGCTGATCTGTTCTCTTCTGTTGGCTTTTCTCCTCTGGGGGCAACTAGCAAAGGCGTGTAGGCCGAGTGGAATAGGCCAGTGGAGACCTCAGACAAGCTGCCTCCTCTCACTTAGCTTCCATTTAGGCATCTATAAAGAGGATCAAGGGATTTCTCGGGTGACTCAGTGGGTAAAGAATTCACCTGCAGTGCAGGAGATGTGGGTTCGATTCCTGGGTCAGGAAGATCCCCTGGGGGAGGGCACGGCAACCCACTCCAGTATTCTTCCCTGGAGAATCCCATGGACGGAGGAGCCTGGAGGGCTACAGTCCATAGGGTCGCAAAGAGTCGGACATGACTGAAGCGACTGAGCACGCAGTGGGCTGAACTGATGCATATTCAGGGCTATTGTGAGATCTCAATGATGATTTAAAAACTGCTTAGAGGGGGGCTTTTGTAGGCCAGGTTAGGCTAAACTTGCTGGCTTGGGCAGTGTGCACACAGGTGTGTTTGTCACTCGCTCATTCCTCAGCAGCTTCCTCCCTCCCCTTACTCCCCAAGCGCTTCCAAAGCATGTCTGTTCCTATTCAGACTTCCCCACCTGACCCCTGAGAATATCATCCGGAGTCCCACGTGCACAGCCCAGTTGAGTTCGATTCTGCTTTGACTCTCGGAGCATCCCATGCATTTTAGGACCATCTCAAGACATCGTGGTTCTGTCTCTTCCAGTCTCTCTAAGCTTTTTTCAGCCCATATGTACAACTTTGAACCTACCAAAACTCTTATCTTGGACCCAGCATAAGTGAACAAGAGGGCAGGGACCAAACTTTCCCCAAACCTTACTTCCAAGTTTTTGCTGTGTTCATAAATCTTTAAGGTTTTTTGCATTAATCTGTTTTCCCAAGATGCTTCACACTTTGTCTTTCGCAGTTGTTGTGGGACCTCTATTTCCCAAGACCTCTTTTCTGACCTCCAGTAGGTCCTCTTGGAGGCCTCCTGACACTTTCTATAGTGAGCTGCAAAGCCCAAGCAAGGATCACACCATCCTGTGACTGCTCAGTTTAATTATCTGTTTCCCCAACAGGGCTTTAGGGAGCCTTAAAGGCAGTGTCTGCCTCCCTCTGTAGCCTTGTTCTGGCACAAAAGGTGGAGGTTAAGGGATGTGTGTGGAATTATTAAAGAAAGCTGAAGAGATCCTTGATGTCTAGGGGCCTGGCAGAAGATGTTCCTAGCACAGGTACTTGTGTTTAGTTGCTCATTCATGTCTGACTCTGAGACCCTATGGACTGTAGCCTTCCAGGGTCCTCTGTCCATGGGATTTTCCAGGCAAGAATACTGGAGTGGGTTGCCATTTTCTTCTCCAGGGAATCTTCCTGACCCAGGGATCGAACCTGTGTCTCCTGCATTGCAGGCAGATTCTTTACCAGTTGAGCCACCAGGGAAGCCACACAGGTACTAACTATACCAAATATTTAACAGTCTAGTAGTGTTGGTTGCTCAGTTGTGTCTGGCTTTTTGCGACCCCATGGACTGTAGCCCACCAGGCTCCTCTGTCCAAGGAATTCTCCAAGCAAGAATACTGGAGTGAGCTGCCATTTCCTTCTCCAATTTAGCAGTCTACCCTTTCCCTTTCTGGGTCTGGCCAATTCTTCTTCATCCCTCTTGACCCACTCAAAGAGTCACTTCCTCTGGGAAGGTAACTCCATCTCTTCCAGACCAGAGAAGTTTTTCTCTCCGGTGTTCCCCCAACACGTGACCCTTTCCCTGGAATAGCAGTGATCACACTGTACTGTTGTGGTCTGTGGATACGTTGGTCCCCCCTCCTAGATGGTGACTTATACCTCTGTGTCCCCAACACCTAACATGAGGCCTGCCTGGCCAGAGCAGATCCCTGGGGACTGTTGAAAGAATGACTAAAAGACTGAATGGGAGAGTGGTTGAGTAGACGGATGGATGGACAGACAGATGGATCCCACTTTAGACCTCTTGTCCCAAAGTCAGAAAGTTCTGCTTTATGGGTAGTACAGAGCCCTAACTCTGCCAGGCTGAGGCTCTAGTTGGACCTGCACCCACAGTGACCGTGACAGACAGGCCCCCTGTGTCTGTGAGCATGAGTCTGATGACATCAGCCTTGGGCAGTACTACAACTCCGCTAAGTAAGTGAAGTCACTCAAGGCTGTCTGGCTCTGGCAGAGTTGATTCCAGGAGTCATGGCCCTTCCTCTTTGCCAGGCTGTTGAGGCTGGAATGAGCTGCCAATCCAGCACAA
The DNA here is from genome assembly GCF_001704415.2 of Capra hircus. Classification (NCBI taxonomy): domain Eukaryota; kingdom Metazoa; phylum Chordata; class Mammalia; order Artiodactyla; family Bovidae; genus Capra; species Capra hircus. The sequence continues at coordinate 9,935,048 of NW_017189516.1, read as the reverse complement.
CCTGCCCCGTGTCATTTACCCCATGGGGCTGCAGCACTTGCAGTGAGCAGCTGCATGTGTGTGTGTGAGAGAGAGAGAGAGGATTTACAATGTGACTCATGGACAGAGCCTTCTCATTGGCTGCCAAGGGTCCCGGCACCAGTCTGTGAATCTCTGGGCTGCCAGCACTACCCTCCCCGGGGAAGGCAAGGCAGGGGAAAGAGGGGAGAGTGGAGTGAGACTCCAGGTGTGTCTGACAAGGAGCCAGGTACGCCTAGTGGCCACACTGGGCATGCAAGAGACATCTGGCTGCCTTCGTTCCCAGTCTGCAGCCTGGCAGCCTCATGTTCTGCCTAGATTTTCCCAGGTCTCGGTCAGGACTGGAGCCCAGAGTCCATTGGCAGCTGTCACTTACAGAACTGGATCCGTCCCCCAGCGGAGCGGGGAGCTGTGTCACTTAGAACTCCCGAGTACCACATTCCTTCACTGGTCGCTGTCACACTCCCGGATTAGGCTCTGTTATTGGCCCCTCAGTCCTGCGAGCTTCTGCAGACGGAGCTGTGAGCTAGCGGCAGCAGAAATGACAGCACTGGGGACAGAGGCGGCCAGGGCTGGTGAGGGCTGGCAAGGTGGGTCCCCAAGGGCACCCGTGCTGGCCCCGTCTGCAGAGGCAGGTCTGATGGGGGCTCACTAGGGTTCTCCTGGAACCTGGGCTGCTCGACCTGAGTGGAGCACCAAGCAAGGAGGAGGGGGAGGAAGGGGGAGAGCGAGGAAGGGAGGGAGAGAGAGAGGAAGGGAGGGAGAGAGAGAGGGAGAGGGAGGAAGAGAGAAGAGAGAGAGAGGCTGGGAGAAGCTCCTAGCAGGCTCTAGTCCAAGTGAGAGGGTCAGGTCTGGACAAATGTGTGCCAGGAGCACAAGTGGGATTTGGATGAGCCATGTGTGTGAGAAGCAAAGCTGAGGTGATGTAAGCACCTGGGGAGGAGCACAGGCAGAGGAGGAGGAGGAGGAGGTGGGGGGAGGAGGAGGAGGAAAAGGAGGAGGAGGAGGCGGCGGCGGCAGCCACAGGGCGGCTGCCAGTCCAGAACAGAATGATGGGCAACTCTCACCACAAGCAACCGAGGAGTAAGAGCCAAAGCGGGATGCATTCAGCAACAGGTACTCTCTTCCCTTCCCTCCTTTTTCCGGGGCCCCTCCAGCCAGGGCCTCCCCAGCTACAGCCGCGCGGGGGCCCCTGACCCTTGGCGTGACTTTCAGGGGCTGGCTGGGGGCGGGGAGAGCTCGAGGGAGATGCCGGTGAACTCCCAGCTCCCCTGCTCCCGCGCCAGCCTGAATTGCATAAGTCAGAGCTCCCCAAGCTGGTAGGGGCCAGCCTCTTTGCCAGCAACCCCACGTAGCCTCTGGAGGGTAGCTGGAGCGTCAGGGAAGTGAGCAACGTGCCATGGACTGAAGTTTATTGCTAAGACTGTGCTTTCTGTCTGCATCCAGTAGGCAGAGACCTGGAACCATGCATGGCTTATCCTTTACGAGCCTCCTTTGTTATTCCAGCCTTCACCTCCCCAGCTGCCCCCGCCCTGCACTGAACACCTACACCTCTCCTGCCTCTGCCTCCTATGCTGCATGCACGGAATGATCCAGATGAATCTGTTTCTTGCTGTGTAATGCCCTGCCCCCACCTCCTGCCCCAGCCCTGGCAGAGAGCTCTCCTCTCCGCAAGGGCGAGAGGAGCATGTGCCAGCTTTGAGCTTGTTGCCCTCCTACCCTGGGTGTGCCCTGCTTTGCCCCTGGGCCCTCTCCAGACAAGGACTCACTCAAAGGTGCTGGCATAGCTCTCCCCAACAACCCCTTCCTGGATGCTAACAGCGTGGAAATCAGGGAGACAGGATCTGCAGACAACTTTTCCTAGCCCACCATCCCAGACTGTGCAAGAGCAACATGGACGCAACTTCTCTTGTCCTGTTCACTCCCCACCAGCTCTTTTCCTTCCTGCTTTTCCCTTGGTCACTGGGAAGCACCCAATCAGGCAGCAGCAATTAAGCTGAGGGTACCTTCCCTGTCCTCCTCCCTCTGTCTGGATGGTGCCCCCCTCCCTTCTCAGCATCTCTCCTCGCAGAGAAGCCTGTGGTTTTCCTCTTTACCTGTTGGGGAGGCCCTCAGCTACCATTCAGGCCAGTGGGAAGAAAGAAAAAATTTTTGCTAAGTTTAATACCAGTTTACCATCAGAAAGCAGCAAATAGGTGTCTTGCTGAAAGCCTGCTATGTCAGGCCCAGAGGGTTGTCCAGCCTTTTCCTGGGGACTCAGCTGGCCATCAGGTTGAAGGAAGTTGTCCAGAGCCAAGCAGTCCTAGGGGCAGCCCTAGAACGGGAGTCTCATGGGGTGTAGTGGGAGGGAAGCTACCAAAAGTGACCTGGGATGTGCTGCCATGCAGGCTGATGGCCATGGGGGCCCACGTGTCAGAGCAGGTTCTGGTTTGGCCTCCTGGATGGGCTGAAGTGGGGCCCCTATGGTGGACTGAGCCAGTAGCAAAGGTTCTAGGCATTGGAGTTTCTTTGGAATCTTCCGTGGACACACTCTTCTAAGGCCACCATTAGGTCAATGGCCCAACTGCCAGCTGCTAGCATCCTGCATCTCTGCCACAGAAGCTTAGGACCTGCTGGTGTTAAATAGAGATGCTCTGTACAGGCGACGATGGGAGCTTGAGGGTAACTTTCCATGTAACTGCTGGTGCTACAGCTCAGGACAGTTACTGACTGCCATTTCATCTTTTAAAAACTGCTCTGCATCTTCAATGCCAGCTCCAGTCCAAGGTCATCCTGGAAGCGGTAACTACTGGACCAGCTTCTGGCTGCCTGAGAAGGGAGTCTCATGACCAATTCTCCTTCTCTCTCTCACTCCACCTCCTGCCCTGCTTCACTTCTTAGCCCTTGGCTTCCCCCAGCACTGCACCTGCACACTCACCATCCTTAGGCAGTCCCAGAAGCCTTGGCTGAACATTCATGCTCACCGGGCTAACTAGAGAAAGGCTGGTTAGCCTCCCAGGCCCAAGCTGCCCACAAACTGGTCAAAGAGAGGAGGGAAGCACAGGAGACAGTCAGCTAGTGGTCTAAGGGAGGGAGCAATGCATTGACCATGGGAGGCAGTCTGTCCTGTGGTTACTAGGAAATGCTTCATGGAGGAAAAAACACCTCCTCCATTGCCCACCCTTACATGCAGATTTCTTTCCTCAGAGCACTGTCTCAGACCTGGGTCTCCTCCTACTCTACACCCTCTCCCCTGGTGGTTGAGACCACACCCAGAGACCACCTCCAGAAGCTTGGCCTCCAAACCTCTACCTCCAGCTCAACCTAACATACTGGATTGCTCCATCTCCATCTGAATAGTACACAAGGCTCTCACACTCAGCCGAGCACATCTTCATGTTCCACCCTCCACCCCTGCAGAGAAGCTCCCCTTTCTGTTTTCCATTTTCACTTGCCGACACCATCATCTCTCCAGGAACCCAAACTAGACACCTGGGAGTCAGCTCCTCTTGCTGCCTCATCTCATACTTACACTCTTCCACCCACCCATCCATCCATTCATTCAACAAGTCTTTATTGTCGAGTCTTCTCTGAGACCTGGAAACCTCTCCTCTTATCACACTGTCAGTGTCTGAGTCCAGGCCTTTATTATCTCTGGCCCATTCCAGAACTAGGCTCCCTGCCTCCACATTTGCCCTTCTCCCGGCCATGCCTAGCAAAGTCCCCAGAATGATCTGCCCCGCAGTCCCTTGCTATGAACCCAAAGCTTGCTAATTTCAGGAGGGGAGGTCAGGATTGCTCCCAGCATGTACACTGCACATCCCAGGTGGCCCAGGAGTTCATTTGCATGTGGTATAGACAAAACTTTTTTTGCCTTTCAGAGTTCTGGGCATATTTTAATGTGCATTAGGAAAAATATAACTAGTAAATCCAACCCACAGTTACTCATGTATTTTTAATTAGGGCAAAATTAAGTGTTTTTAGAGTAAATCTCTTTTAATAAAATGGCCAAGTAAGTAAATAGTAGTATAGGTGGTGCATGAAAAAAGTTGAGAATGCAAAACAGTATCGCCTGAGGTTCGGGAAGCACCAGTTTCTAGGGTAAAATATATGTTCCTTAGCACAACTTAGAGACCTTCCATGATTAGACCCTGCCTACCTCTCTGGCCTTACCTCCTTTCACTTCCTGTTGAACTTGATGATCCACCCATCTTGAATCACTTGTGGTTTACCAAATACCCCATGCCCATTCAACATGTCCATGCTCTTACAAGTGCACTTTCCTCTGCCTGGATCCCTGCCTCTAACCACCTATCTTCTCTTGGCAATTTCCTAGCCATCCTTCAAAACCCTGATTAGGTGTCATCTCTTCTTTAAAACCTTACCTGACCAATCTCCTTCCTCCATACAGAATTAATTAACAAAGTTCATCCTTCGTTCCTCTGTACTGATTCGGGAACTTGTACATAATTTTATCATTGCTGGCATTGTCTTTTTTTTTCAATGTGCTTTTCTTCTGTCTTTTTAAAAGTAAGGCCTTTTATTTTTAAGAACAGTTTTACATTCACAGGAAAATTAAAGAGAAGGTATAGAGATTTCCCATATGCCTCCTACCCCCACACACGCACAGTTTCCCCCATGGTCTACATCCCCACCAGAGTGGTACATTTGTTGTAATTGATGAATCTACATCGACACATAATAACCCAAAGTCCATAGTTTACATTATGGCTCACTCTTGGTGTGGTACATTCTGTGGGTTTGGGCAAAGGTATAGTGACATATATCTATAGTTACAGTATCATACAGAATATTTTCACTGCCCTAAAAATCCTCTCTGCTTCACCTCTATCTCCCCTCTACCACCACCACCACCAATCCCTCTAGCAACCACTGATCATTATAATATTAACATAGCTTTGCCTTTTACAGAGTATCATATAGCTGGAATCATACAGTATGTAGCCTTTTCAGATGGTTTCCTTCCAACAGTGTCATTTTTATGGTTGTTGTTACATGCTTATATGCCCTAGTAAAATGTGAGCTTTGCTAAGATAAGGCCTAAAATTGAGCTTCCCTGGTAGCTCAGCTGGTAAAGAATCTGCCTGCAATGCGGGAGACCTGGGTTCGGTCGCTAGGTTGGGAAGATCCCCTGGTGGAGGGCATGGCAACCCTCTCCAGTATTCTTGCCTGGAGAGTCCCCATGGACAGATAAGCCTGGTGGGCGACAGTCCATGCTGTCTCAAAGAGTTGGACATGACTGAACAACTAAGCTGAGCATAGCACAAAACTTATTTACCAGAGGTTGGAGAAAAACTGTTAACCAGGTCTTGGAAGGCTTGGGTTCTGATCTCTCTTGGCTATGAATCAGCAGTGTGATCTTAGGCAAGTAATTCACCTCTGTTACTCCCATCCTTCAGCTATAAAGCTGTAAATCCTTAAGGGGGATTCTTATCACACACACCTCTCCCCAAAACTGCCAAGGGGGCTTGGGAAGATATGATATGAGATGCTAGGAGAGCTTTTAAAAGGTTGAGATTGCTTTTCAAATGAAACAAGTAATTGTAGTTGTAGATAGAAGAATAGCATGGGTCTTGCCCTGAGAATGGAACCAGGAGTGAGCTTGGTATGTTTGGGGGACCATGGGGAGCAGCCAGTAGAGTTGCAAAGCAAATGGAAGTGGAGGGTAGGGGCAGGGAAGTCACAGCATGTGGAAACCCACCATGACCTTAGGGTATAGGTTGCTTTGACTCTGAAAAGACTTGTCTACCAGGCTCGTGAGTTGGAATTGACTTCTCATAAACTTTCACACCCCCTTTCACTTCTTGAGTGAGTGTAGCCATGTTGCCCTATGAATATGCATGGACTTTAGGGGAGATACATGCTAGCGCCACCCTAACTACGCAGCATTTGCATAGCTGTGCACATATGAACCATCTATGTGAACAAGTATCCCACAGAGAAGAGACAGGGAACCAATATCACACACGTACTGTATGCCAGCACGTCTTTTATTGACGTATAGCTGATTTACAGCATTGTATTCATTACTGCTGTACAGCAAAGTGATTCTGTCTTACATATATATACATTCTTTTTTAATGTTGTTTTCCATTATGGTTTATCATAGGATATTGAATATACTACTCTGTGCTATACAGTAGGATCTTGTTTATCCATTCTGTATATAAATGCCAGCATGTCTCATTTACGACTTTGCTTAACCCTCAGAACAACCTCCAAGCAGGGACTGATTTTTTTTCGGGGGGGGGGTATTTTTTGGAAAACAATAGAGAAACATTTTTTTATTTTGATAATTCTCACATATTGCATTCAACTTCCCATGTAGTATAGCTCCTATTTGTTCTGTGAAACGGTTTTCGAAAATGGTTCGCCTGAAGGTGAGATGACAAGTCACAGTCTTGGACTTGATGGATCTCTCCTTGTAAATGACCCACACCAAGTTTTACTGCTCCCTCCCCACCCCCATCCCCACTTTTCTCATCCAGGTACCCCTCACCTTTTCCCCCAGAATGCCTCTGACCTGTACCAGCTGGAGCTAGCCTCTGCTCATGGGTAGTCTTGTCTCTGCTGGGCAGGCAGGGACTATTGATGCCATTTTACAGAGGAAAACACTGACACTCAGGGGTGAGCTCCCTCATGGTCCAATAAAAAAGAAGTTGTAGAGGCAAGATTGGAAGCCAAGCCTGTTGGACTGTCAAACCTTGTGCCTACTGTGCCATGCCATGTGCTTTTCAGCATCTTTGCATCTGTGACAGGAGTTAGTAACCCTGGAGGCCGGGTGCGGTGAAGGGTGGATTCTACAGTTCTATGCTGATAAGGCTAGCAGATCTCTATAGCAACAAGGACTGCGATTCCCAGCCTTTAGAAGTCCCACCATATATCTGTCTAATGACATGTTTTGCTTGTTGGAATAACTGAACTGAACTCATTTGAAGTTCCATGTTGGTTCCAGAAGCTAGAGCTGATTCCTGAGCTAGTGAGAAAGTAGGGGAATTCTTGAGTTTAAGCCCAAACTGGGCATTGAGAAGGGCTTCCAATGTGGAGATAACTGATATCATACTGGTTTCCACCTCCCTTTCCACCTCATCTTGCTCATTGTCAAGCAGCAAGTTGACCTGTGCTTCAAGATGAAGATGAGCCCACCATTCTCTCCTCTGTACCTAAAAACAATGGAGAAACGATCTCATTGCATTTACCAGGCATTTTGGTAATTGACCTAACCCTTTCATAGTCCACAAGCTTATGAAATCCTCAAAATCTTTGATTTCAGTTTGATGGATGCTGAAGTGGCAGAGACTTATAAGGGAGTCAGGTAGCCTCTATTCCCCTGGGAAACCTTCTTCCCAAAGGCATAATTCCTAATCCAATTTAATGAGCCCATTGGAAGGTATGGAAGACATTGAAACTCTAGGCCACCAAACAAAATATTTCCTGGTGCTCCTCACCTCCCACAAATGAGAGACATGTTGAAGGTATAGGCATGGGCCCTGGGCTTAAGGCCAATGGTGATACTCCCACATTCCTTGGACCAGAACTAGAAGAAAACAAAAAGTGGGTATAAGAAATTACAGTAACCCCCCCCCATTGTCAAATAATAGGATAATGGCTAAGTAAATCTGATGCAGCCAACCTCACTGAAGTGCAGTGGAGTGCTAAAGAGCTAATTATGAAGACAGTTGAGCAACATGGACAGTGCTTATAGTAAAGCATAATGTAACATGCAAACGGAATGATACAAAATTTTATCGAGGCTGAGCTTTACAAACCCTGTAAAAAAAAAAAGCATGTCTGCACATGAGAGAGGATTGGAAGGGTATTTGTGGAAAAAGCAAAACTTAATTTATTGTGGGTGGCAGGCTTATTGGTGAATTTTTCTTTCTAGACGTCCATTAACGTTGTTATAATGCTTGTGCAAAGAAAAATAAAAACCATTAACATATAGAACAAGCACCCTGGAAAATCATTCTGTCAAGCTGAGAGACCAAATCATATCATGTCCCTGAGCCAACAGACATAGTTGAAAGACATAAATGCAAAAGTCTGCACCTCTTTTTACAGAAAGAAGCAGCCACAGGGAACAGGGAAATGTGTGGATTTAGTGTGGGAAACCTCAGGTTTGAATCCAAGCTCTGACTCTTACTTAGGGTCTTTAGCAGAAGTAATTCACTGCTGTAGCCTCAATTTCTTCATCTGCCACAAGAGGTAATTTTAATCACCGCCACCACTTTACAGGGCTGCGGTAAGGAACCAATGGTGAGGATGTTCTAAAGGGCTTTTTGTGAGGTGTAAAAATGCTGCACAGTGTAAGCCTTATCATGGTAGAGATATGAAGACTTGGAAACAAAAGTAATAGGTATTGTTTGTCCCTGTTCCACCTCAGTTGACAACAAAGCCAGGCTGGGCCTGTGCCGCTGGGTGGTTTCAGATGTCTTCTCTGATTATAGAATGCCAGTGAAATGTGGTCAAGCATGTGAAGCTTTCTGGTTTTAGCCATAGTTGGGGAATATCTGGGGCAATGTTATAGGTTTTTCTCATCTAAAATGTTTAAAATTCATGGAGAGATGAGAATCATGGATATAGAACTTGGTGAAGACTTCCACAGCTCCTTGGGTTCTCAGCCAGACTTGGCCACCTACTAGCTGTAGGCCTTTGGGCAAGGGACCTAAGCTCTCAGAGTCTCTGTTGCCTCCTTTATCTGGTAGGATTCATAGTGTCTCCCTCATAGGGTGGTTGTGAGGATGAAATAAGATGCTGCGTGCAAAACCCCTGGCACATAATAAGCAAGGAGAGCAGGTGTGCTGCCATCATCACTGTCTGAAATTGTCAGAGAAAGAGAGGTCTCTAGGAATCACTCGATTCCAAGCTTCTCAATGGGTGCTGAGAGGGGTGTGAAAGGAGTCTTGTGGGAGCACAGTGTGAACATATTATAATATTTGCGTGTCAATGTTGAAACGTCTTCTATGGGAAAAGTAGACTTTTTGTGTATCATGGTGAGACCTGGTTATTTTAACCCACTAGACTCCCACAAACCTTGCATTTTATAGACCCACACAAGTGAGGTGATGTGCCCACAGTCACCTAACTACAGAGATGAGATTAATGTGGGCCACAGTCCAGCTGCTCTCTGCCCCTACCCTCACCCCTACTGCTGTTACCACTGCCCAAGAGATGTCTTCATGGCCTCTGGGATTTCCTCATCACCCTGGTGGAGACACCCTGTGCCACATAGCCACAGCCGTATGACCAAACTAAGAGAAGACAGACAAAGCTTTGACATGGAGAAGAGGCAAGAAGGATGCTTGAGATGATGAAGAAAGATGCTCCTGCAAGGTGGTCCTGCATGCTGACAGGTCAGCTCTGCATCATCCCCAGGTGGTACTTCTAAGCAATCTAGGCTGACATGGCCTCCCAAGTGCCATCTGCATCCCTGTAGAGTAAATGGTCTTTGATGAAACCTTCATCTTTCTCAACAGCAGATTTTCTATTTAAAAAGTCAATCTCCTGTCAAATTCTCCAAGAGCACAGATGGAGGGCTGTGGGATCCCAGAAGTGAGATGAGGCTCCCAGTTGCTCCTTGCCATTCGAGTGGAGCATGTTATCCACGTCTGGTTTCTGCCATTGGGGAGGGTAGCACAGAACCACCTCTGTGAATTTCTTTTGTGGAATTTGTAGACTTGGAGGTTGGTGGGGAGTGGGTGCAGTTTACTGATTAGGCCCTTTAGGCTTGACTCAGAGATGTTCCCACCTCCAGTGCCACACAGGAGATAAAAGGCACATACTATGTCTTGCAGAGTGCTCCTTTGAAATAGTCTCACCCACCTAGCAGCCTGGAACCTTACTCCTGCTTCTGAGAACCTAACTTCAGGGGCCTGGCTCCTGGGATTTCTGACTTACTTTCATTGCAGAACATTGATGCTTCCCCCATCTCTTTTTCCAGACACTTGACTACCCCTGTCCCTGCACCATGGATGTCTTCCTGGACATCTACTCCCACCTTTGATTCTGTCACCAGCTCTGTCCTCTTCTCTGGATACTTCAGGGCCTGGCCTAGGGGACAGGAGCTGTCTGATTAGGGTAAAGGGCAGAAGGGGGAAGGGTGAGATCTCTTTTGGTGGCCACCCAAGCCAGAGTCCTGGTCCAGAGAGCCCAAGGTCACACCACTTGTTCTGAGGATGAAGACAACCGCCATCCTCGTCATTGTCAGGCTTCCACCACCACCCCCCAAAATGAAGTGTATGTTGTGGAAACTGACACGCACCAGTTATTTCCCCACCCAGGGGTAATTGTTTGCCCCGAATCCAGCCAAAAGAACACAAAAACCTGAGTTGGGAGACAAAAGGCAGATGTCAGCTGAGACTCTAATTGTGGAGTCTTCCCATCCCAAACAATGTGGCTTCAGTTATGCGTGGTGGTGGCCCCCTATCACAGCAACAGCAGCTAGCTCCAGCCTAGAGGAACCCAGGTGAGAAGAAGCTGCCAAGGGGGATGACAGACTCCAGCGTGAGCCAGGCAGGCCAGGGATGATAGCCGATGGGAGACCAAGCTGACCATGAGACAGTGGAAGACATAGGCCAGCCCCAACATTGCTTCTATCGAACTAGGCAGCATTCTGAGCACTTTGCAGATATTAACTCATTTGATCCACACAACAACCTGATGGTATAGGTACTTTTATTATCTTCTAAAGGGATATATAGTTTAGAAACTGTCAATTATGTAACTAATCTATAGGTTAGAAACTAAGGATCAGAGAGGGTAACTTGCACAAGGGCACACAGGTGAGACTGGGGTTCGGGTGCAGATAGTAGGTATCTCAAGTCTGTCTTTCTAACCACTCCGCTAAGCTGCCAACGTAGGAGAGCTAAGCCAATCAGGCCAATTTGCCTTCAACCCACTAGCTGGGCTAAGGCTGGACTTCAGTCTCTACTAAGAATTAGTGTAATCATTCCCAACCTGAGGAGATTTAGAACACCATCAATGCCTAGTCTCCACGCCTGAGAAATTCTGGTTTAATTGGTCTGAGATGAAGTCCAGCACACAGGGGATATGGAGGATAGGGTGAGTGGCAATTTTGGTGAGAGCTCCTCGGCTTAAAAACACACAGCACCTCTCCCATCCTGACAAACATCTAACTCCCAGCCAGAGCTCTGTCACTCCCTCCAGCTATGGCTCTCTTTCCTCTCTAACCACAGCCAGACTTCCTGAGAGCTGTCCCCCCTCCCCTCCCATTTCCCTCCTTAACCTGCTGCCGTCTGGCCTCTGCAAGCCGACCTTGCCAAGGCTGCTACCCCTCTTGGTACTGCCGCAGTGCACATTCACTGCTTGGTCCTCAGCCTACTTAAGTTCTGGAATGCAATTCCTGATGTCAGTTGGTCCTTGCTCCTAGAAGCTAACCTTCTCCCAACCTTGGGGTCACAAACCCATTGTCCTCGTCTGGAAATTTCACATCAGTCTTTTTAGAGGGCTTCCCTGGTGGCTCAGAGGTTAAAGCGTCTGCCTGCAATGCGGGAGACCTGGGTTCGATCCCTGGGTCGGGAAGATCCCCTGGAGAAGGAAATGGCAACCCACTCCAGTACTCTTGCCTGGAAAATCCCATGGACAGAGGAGCTTGGTGGGCTACAGTCCACGGGGTCGCAAAGAGTCAGACACGACTGAGCGACTTCACTTGTCTCAAGTCATACAAATATTTTCTGGGGCCAGGGCCTCCAGAGACCCACAACCCTGCCCTTGAGGAGCTAAAAGTCAGCACAGGAGGGATTCAGTATCCTCGTCCTTGAGGTGACAAGGTGGTTCCTCAAGGGGGGCCCCCCAACTCCTTCCCTCAAGTTGCTTCCCTGTCTCTTTGCACTTCTGGCAAAAATAGGAAAGAGAACAAAGCTCTGGCTAGGTCTTTTCACTCTGTGAGCAAGAACTCTCAATACATCTTTTCCAGTTAAAAGCCGGTTACTGGGACAGGGCGCAAGCCAATGCCTGTGCTGTTTTTGCCAGAAGAGTCATGGAGTCCTCTGCAATGAGCTTCTGGCATGCACGGATTGTTTCCTGGGCCCTTGTGTTTCTAAACACACAGAAACAAATTGAACAAAAATGCATTTTAAATGTTTTAAAACCAGGGATTCTCTCCTGTTTTGTGTCCTGGGAAAATAGGCTTTGCTAGTATTTGCAGTACTGATTCTAGAATGCTGGAAGGGTGGAGATGGGAGAAGCGGTGAGGGAGGCCAGCAGGGTTCTCCACCCGATGCTATGGAGAGAAAAGGTGGACTCTGAGTCGCACTATTCTCTGGCTGTTGGGCCTTGGGAAAACCCCTTTCCCTCTCAGAGCTTCAGTTTCCTCCCCTGGTACTGGGACCCATCATCATTAGCTCCTCTGTCTGTGGCAAGGATGCTGGGAGATGACCCCTACCTGCTGGAGGCACAATACTCCGCTGGAGTAGGCACTCGCTAGGAGTGGTGGAAGCTGAACTGAATTGTGTTCGGCCATCATGCACAAACTTGTTCTAGGCCAAGAGAGAAAGTGTGTGTGTGCAAGAGAGATTTGCAAAAAACAAGGCCTATCTCTCTGCACGTCTCTCCTCTGGAAAGGAAGGGGCCCGCACGGTGACAATAGACCAGGGGCGCTGACTCAGACAGCCAGTTCCTGCTCATTTCCCCTCGCCACAGGACGGCCACCGAGCGGGAGGTCAGCCCTCCGTGGGGCTCTGATTCAGGCCTTTGGCTGAGAACCTTTCCTAGAGAAAGACGAGACCAACTCACAAACAGGTCTCTCTGTGAGAGGACGGACTGGACCAGTGTGGCTGTGGGCAGGCAAGTGGGGGCAGTGGGGAGTGGAAAAAGAGAGAGAGGAAACTCACTCTTTGAATCCTGCATTGCTTTCCCTGGGCTGGGCGGCCTAGAAACAACTTTACAGGCAACAGAGCATGTGACTGAAGGGGCCAAACTGAGCCGGCCAGGGTGCTGGGAAACAGGGTTCAGGAGGAGTTGCTGGGTGCCCACGGAGGAGCCCAGGAAAGGGATTCAGAACAGCGTGGAGCTCCTTGGCTCCCTGCCCCCAGTGTGGAGTTGCCGGATGTGGAGTCTTAGTCGTCCACACCGCTAGGATGGAGAGAGCCGAGGCTATCACCCTCTTCTGGAGCCGGGGAGGTGAGTCGCATGGAGGAGGAGCAGGTTCACGGGCTCAGCAGAGGGGGCATGGGGAGGAATCAGCGCTCGCTGAGGGAGAGGGTTGAGCACTCGGAGGTGTCCTGAGGCAGCCTGGACTGTTTGGGGGAACATAGGTCCCTTTTTAGTCCTAGAGGTGTATGAGGAGGGACAGGCTAACCACTTGGCAGAGAGGCTATAAAAGGAATTAAAAATTGGGTGGCTTTGGAGGAGGGGAGGGTGGATGTGATCACATCCCAACCCTGATAATCTGGCATTCTAGAGGGATAAGAAAAGTGACTGAAGAATTATAAGTATGTGTGTAAGAAACACTCTCTCATCTTCTATAAATCGACTTAGCATGCTCTCTGAAGCCTTGTCCCTTGCATGGTGGAAAATGCTGTTTCCGTCACCCTCAGGGCTTTACCCAGCTCCTGGACTGCTGCTAAAATGCTAATTTTTTTCCCACAATACCGACAGGGAGGACAGGGAGGGGCAGGAAAGTGGTGTCTGTCACTAGTCATCCGTCAACACAGGTGGCTACTAAGGGACCAAGTGCTTGCTAAGTGCAGGTCAAGCCAGAAGTAGTGGCAGTAGGGTGGAATCAATTTCAGGGTCCTGAGCCACACCAGGGGGCTCCTCTCTGTTTTGTGTGACAAAGATGTTGCCTGCCCTTGCCAATGTTCCTGAAGATCCAGTTACAGCTGCAGAGGTAGCTAACAGGAGCAGGAGCTGGCCCTCTGTGGCAGACTTAAAGGAGCTTATGAGCTGAAGGAGTTTGCAAAGCAGAGTGATGGCGCTGTGTGAGGACTACATGCTGTCTGGCATGGAGAAGAAGCAGAGGAAAGTGGTCTTTGGTATTCAGGTCTTTGAGGGTCTGTCACAGGGTGAAGGGAATTGAGAGGGGCTCAGGAGACAGAGCTGTGTGACCTATGGACAAGGAGAACTTTCTAACAGACTCTTGCCTTGCAAAGAAGTAACGAGTCTGAGTGCCTTTGGGAAATCACAGGGTGAGCCCTTGAGAAGACAAGGGCGAGTGAGAGCTGGCCTTCTTCCAAGGAGGAGCGAGGGGGGCACCAGGATTACCTGGGCTCCCTGCTTTCACTCTTGCCCCTCTCCAGCTCATTCTCCACTCAGCGGCCAGAGTGCGACCTTATACAACAGCCCAGCTGCTCAAAAATCCTCCAATGGCCGCCCACCACCCACTGGTGCAAGTCCAGATTTATTTCTCTTCTCTATTGCCTCCTTTCTACTCTCTAAAAACAGTGCAGAGATAAGATCGTTTCTCACTCTAACGCAGATCTGACATTTCATAAATCTATGTCCTAGACAGCTGGAAAGGGCTATATTTAACCTTCCGCCTTGTAGCTTATAATGGAGGGACTCGCTTCAGGCGCTGCCTTCTAAAGCTACTGCAGGAGACCAGTGCCTTTTCTTTGTTCTCTGTTAAGACCAAGACCACAGCCAGCCTCTCCCTCCAGTGGGGGCAGGCCATTTGCCCCAGAGCACCCACCCTCCCCTTTGTCTCTAGGTGAGGGACATTCCTGTCCCACCCCCTGGAGTGTGCCCCCTCAGCTTTCTTATCTGCAAATACCTGAAAGACTCTTTAGGAAACCTATAACCCAATATGTGGGACAGCAGATGAGCTCAAGAATAGGACAGAGGACAGGGCCAGGAGGCATGGGCTGGGCTAGGCAGGGGAACCAGTAGAGAAGAAAACCTCATCAGAGGTCTTGCTGTGGACACAGAAAGGGGGAAGGGAGTAATGCTGAGTAATGTGCTGTGGTCCCTGTATACGATATTTTGTACACATTGCTTGGTGTGATCCTCCTAGCAATCCTAGGAGGTAGGTACTGATAGTACCCACCATCGTCTCCAGTGAGGAGATGGGCTCAGAGCAGTTTAGTGACTTTCCCCAAAGTCAGACATAGCTGGAAAGTGACAGAACCGGCATTGAACCTAGGCCTGTCAAACTCCAAATCCTCCCCAACTGAGTAGGAACTGCCCTTTGGAGCAGCTCTCCCTCATTTCCTTGCGTGTCTGCAAATGCTAGAGCCTCTTGAAGGCTCTGTCCATGCTGCCCATCACGCAGGCCCCAGGCCCACCTCAACCTCCACCCCTAGCTGTGGAACCCAGCCCAGGAGATCCAGTCTTTTGATGGCACCCCCATGCTCTCAGGCCTGATGGGCTGACTTCCCCCATCTCTGCTTCCACATTCTGTTCTCTTCGGCCTTGCAGGTAGCAGCTACTAGGACCAGGAGTCTCAAACAATAAGCTTGTTTGAGAAAGAAATATGATTCTTTCTTCCATGTCTGCCCCCTAGACTGCTAACACTAACACCCTCCGTGGCCTTAGACAGATTGTGTCCCTGCTCTGGTCTCAGTTTCCCCAGATGTAAAGTGGGAAGATAGGATGTTCTGTAAAGGTCCTCCCAGTTCTAAGAGCTTGTGTTGCCCAAGATCCCGCCCCTCTCCCAGCCCCACCCTGCTGCTTTCTCTCACATAGTGTGGGGAATGACGGTCACCAGAGGCACTGGTTTGGAAATCTTCACTAAGCCAAATGAAAGGACAGCTACATCAAAGTAACTGCCCCAGTGCCAATGGACAAAACAATCAAGTTGTACTAACAACCACATTTGTAGGGCACTTTACTGTTTATACCAACTGCTCTCACAGCCAGCAGAGTGCTAGGTAGGGGGACTCCAAGGTGATTGCGATGGTACATGGTACAGTTTTAAAAAACACTAAATTACATGGTGAGAAAATGATTCTTGCTTCCTTCTCTTTTCCAGCCTTCTGATTACATCAAGGAAAAAAGCTCAGTGTGATGCTATTCTTCACCTTCTGTAATGCTTGCTAATCTTCTTTCAGAACAGAACGAGAGCAGGCCTCAGGCTCAAAGACAGTGACAGGCAATGATATCTACATAGAATTTAATTACTCTGTTCTATTTCTTTGTATTTATTTTTACAGTTACTTTCTATTTCTGGCAAGTATTATTCTTTTTGGTTCTTGGGTGCTATATAAAAAATTAATATACGTTTCTTTGAGCAAAAAAAAAAAATTCACATTGAGAAAAAGATAAATACTAAATACAGCCAGCAGTGCCTAGATATGGCAACACTTGTGGAGTGGTTCCTAAATGGTGGAAGCTTGGGCAACACTGAAAGGCGGCATTCATTCAACACCAAGATCCTCAGTGTGGCCCATAGGGCCCTGCACAGTTTGCCCCTGCTAGTATCCCAGCTTGTGTTCTCCCTTACTCCCTTTCCTCCCACACCTTACACCCTTTCATGCCTGCCAGCCTTTGCACATGTTGTACCCTGTGCCTAGAGTGCCTCTCCTACATCCCCTGTCCACCCATCAAAGTCTAACTCAGCCTTCAAGACTCAGATTAAATGGCACCTCCTCTAGGGAGCTTTCCTTCAGCTAAGCACTAAGTTCATTTATTTCTCTATTGTAGTGTCTCTCTCAGGGCTATGTTTATTTTCTTCTAGGCTAATATCTTCTACCCTATTGGTTCCAAATGCATTTTATAAGAAGGAGAGAGAGAGAAAGAAAAATGTAACTGTGAGAGAGGCATGTGCACAGCTCCTGGGATCACTTGGAATTGAGACTTCCCAAATGCTGATCCAGAGCCTACAGAGGCCACAAAGCCGACCTGCGGGCTACCTCTGAGGGACAGTTGCAGGCCACATGTGGAACGTTCATTGGGGTGCCTTTGAGATCAACACCTGGGATCTAAGAGAAGACAGCAGGATTGGTTCAGGAAGAAGTTGGGCTGGCATAGCTCATGACAGCCTCAGCTGACCATGAGGAGCTCTGGAATCGGGTTGGCCCTTCAGAGTTGTTCTGAGTTAGGGTGAGGGGCTCAGACATTGACATCAGCCAATATGGACCACTTATTCGATGCAGGCTGTCCCCAGGGAGGGAGCACAGTCTTGGGCAAGGCAGCATGGGTCTGAGGAGGTGGCTGGGCAATCCTTGAAGAGGACTGTCAGCCAACAACACTCAGTCCTAGGCAAGTATGTGAAGGAGGGGTATCACTGTGTTCACAACAGGACCTTGTCTTCCCCACGGGACTTCAGTGCTGGGAGGGCAGGGAGAATACTACAGTGGTTTAAAGGCAGAATGTAGCTGTCAAGAGTTAGAAACTGGAAGAGTCTAATAAATGTTCATTTAAAAATGAATGTCCGAATATGAGGTTCAAGGCAATGTGCTTAGAGGCAAACAAGTCACAGATAACTTCCGGTGGAATTAGGGTGACAGATATGGGAAAAAAAAAACAAACCTATTCCAGAACAACACGTGTAGAACAATGTGTACCAAAGACCATGTTGCCACAGCATCTCGCTCTTGCTTCTGTTGGAGGCTTTAGCTTACCGCCCTTCTGAAAACCCTCTAAGGCATGAATTCTTGTCCTCACTCTACACATGTGGAAATTGAGAGCCCCAGATTTGCTCTAAAACTCACTGCCACTCAGATCCCCCAAGCAAGCAGCCCTAAACCACCCAGCCCCTCTCCAAGCCACGTGCAGTCCTTTACAAAGTGCTTATTACATATATTCTATCTTGTCGCAGCACTGTGAGGGAGCAAAATAAGGGTGCCAGAAAAAAGTTGTTTTTTGCCTTTATTTTCTTAACCTGCCTGGTATGCTTTCAGATATATTCTGATCAGATTTAAAACAGTGACATTCTTTTTTATTCTGTTTTTTTTTTCTACACATTCTTAACCACCTGTGAAATTCTTCTACTACACTCATCTGTTCTTCCATATTTTATCTCAAAAATGAGAAAATTATGATCAAAATCCAGTTCATTCCTTTTTTAAAAAAATTTTTATCTTTATTTTACTTTACAATGCTGTATTGGTTTTGCCATACATTGACATGAATCTGCCACGGGTGTACATGAGTTCCCAATCCTGAACCCCCCTCCCACCTCCCACCCCATATCATCTCTCTGGATCATCCCCGTGCACCAGCCCCAAGCTTGTGCTGTGAGGGTGGGAATTATGTGGGGGGTTTTTGTTTTTGTTTTTGTTTTTTACTTTCAGCCTTAATCAGGCAAAACTTTCTTGGTTTGAAACGTTAAAAATGTATGAAACCAAGAATATCTCGGATTCTACATGTGATTAATACTCTAGGAGAAATGTTCTGTGGGGGAGATTGTATAGTTTGAATAAAAGACCACTTAGGAGCAACTAAAAATCCCCCTTGAGGAGTTGGGTCTTGGGCAGGGTTGCTGCTCCTTGCTCCCTCTACCACCACCCCAGGCTGTGCCCTCTCCCCACGTTTGTGCCCACCATCCTCCTCAAGCTTCAGGCTAAGGTTTTTCTTCTCTTCATTCACAGCCTTAAAGATTTTCTGTCAAATGATGATGAAGGCAGATTTTAAAGCTGCCTCCCCCAGTTCTAGCATCTCTCCCAATAGATTCTGTTGTAGTCTCTCTGGTCCCAGAGTTCATCTAAAGCAAAGCTTTTCTCTAGAGTTTTGCAAGCAGAAGCTGTCACATTGCAGAGAACCAACAGTTGCTCTGTGTTGCGCAGGAGAAAAGTCTCCATATGTTCCCAATGAAAATAAAGATTTACACGATCTGTGTCCATGCCTAGCCCTGTGTGATACTATTTGCCATCACTATTACGGGACCATAATTAAAATTTCCCCTCTCGTTATAACTACTAAAATACCATGCTGGCCTCATGGGCTAAAGAGAGCTGCCTTTCTACTCATTTCCTTGACTTCCTTGTAGGGAGTTTGCAATAGGCAATAGAAGCTGAAGTGAGGTACAGGAGTCGATTTTGTTTTAAAGATTAGCAAGGTAAATAGATCACCCTTATTGAAGTGTAACTTTCAAAAAATTAAAAACATGACTCTCATTGAAATATATAGTGATCACCTATCAAAAATTTATTAAACTCATTGATGAAATAAACAGCGTTATGGTAAAGCTGGTTTTAAAAGAAATGAGATTTTAGCAGTTCCTCGAAAAGTTAAATATAAAATAACCATGTGATGATGTGAAGTTGCTCAGTTGTATCCAACTCTTTGCGACCCCATGGACTGTAGCCTACCAGGCTCCTCCGTCCATGGGATTTTCCAGGCAAGAGTACTGGAGTGGGTTACCATTAATTACCATATGAGCTAGCAATTCCACTTCTAGGTATATATCCAAAAGAATTGAGAATAGGGACTTGAACAGATACTTGTACATTAATGTTCATAGCAGCATTATTCACAATAGCCAAAAGGTCCATTGTTCACAACCCAAATGCCCACCAATAGATGAATGAATAAACAAGATGTGGTATATCCATACAACGAAACGTTATCCATCAGTAAAAGGGAGTGCAGTTCTAATCCATACCACAGTACGGATGAACTTGAACGCATTATGCTCAGTGAAAGAAGCCAAACACAAAAGAAATATTGTATGATTCCATTTATGTGAAATATCTAGAATAGGCAAATTCATAGGGACAGAAAGTAGACTGGAAGTTACCAGGGGTTGGGAAAAGAGGGAAAGGGAAATTACTGCTTAATGTTCTTGTTTGAGATGATGAAAAATTTTGGAAATGGATAGTGGTAATGGTTGTACAATATAATGAGTATAATTAATGCCACTGAACTATATGCTTGAAATGATCTTAATGACAATTTTGTGCTCTCTCTCTCTCTCTCTCTCTCTCTATATATATATATAAAACTTCATTAAAATTAGAAAAAAAAAGTGTGAGAGGCCAAAAGATATTGGAATTTTCAAAGGAATGCTGGGATAAGATAAAAAAAAAAGCTGGATACAAAACTAGTTCTACAAGATAATAAAACTGTAATCTTTAGGGCTATTTTTTCTACAAGACAGAAATAATTTTCATTTCTACCAGGCAAAAATCACTTGCAACTTATCAATCTTCTACTAGCTAATGTTTAACTTTACAGAGTGGGCCTTAATTACTACTGAATAGTCAAACAACAAGGATTTAGTGTATAGCACAGGAAATTGTATTCAGTATCTTGTAATAAACCCTAATGGAAAAGAATTGGAAAAAAAACTATAGATATACACAGATATATGCATAACCAAACCACTTTGCTGTACACATGAAACTAACACAACGTTGTAAATCAACCATACTTCAATTTAAAAACGTTTAAGTAGTGAATAGTCCAACAATCACATAGACGATGCTCTCCTGTGTTCTTGAAAGGGCATTCAGTAATATTTTTTGCCATGTCAGTTTCAGATAATTCTCCTTGACGCTTCAAATAATACATGATGAGCCACAGCTCTCATAGGAGTCTCCGTGAAGAAAACTTAACTTTAGTTTCAAGGCCTGACTCTCGTGGCGTCGACATCTTGGTGGCATCTTCTGGGTGGCACCCAGCAAGTGCAGTCCTTGGCTACTTGTCAGGCTCGCTTCAGTCCATGCTAGATCCAGTATGAATCCACCAGGCTGGTCTTTCAAAACATCACTTTCACTGTGTCCCTCCTATGCACAGAACTGAAATCACTCCTGATATAGTCCACACTTCCCAGACTGGTTCGCAGAAGCCTCTGGAATCTAGCCTGGCTCAAAATTTGAAAGAAAGCTTTCAAGTTTCATTGCCCTCAGTCCCAGTCAGGTGGGTCTCTCCAAACCCCTTGCTGAGTTTCTGACCTTCCGGTAGGCAGACACTCCCATTTTGTGTCTCTGGCCCATCTCTTATCCTAATGGGCTTATGGCAGTTTCCCAAATTTCAGTCATCCATGTACTGCTGTCACAAATTTTGTTTGCTGTCTGTACTGTTTTCTGATTAAAAAAGAAATGACTCTCTTTTAAAAAGTTACTTGCCCCAAACTGCAGGTTTGATAAGCTGTTTAAAAAAGAAAAATTCACTGGTGTACCACTTCAAATCACATTTATTTCATATGTGATTGTATTCTAATTGTTCAGTGTGTTTGGCCTCACGTGAAGATGGTAAGCTCCTTGACGACAGGTACTATGGTTCTGGTGTCCCTCATCATACAGCACTGGCCTAAGCCCTTGGCATGTACTCACCACAAAACCTTTGGTTGACTGAGTAGCTGTCTTCCTTGATAAACTTCTTCTCAGAACACTGCTGACTTTCCCTCTGTCCCTTTAGTGTGCAGAGAAATGTTGAAAATGCACTCCCGGTCCTCCAGGGACTTATATTCTGGCTGGAAAAACAAAATTAGGTGTTCTTGGTGAGTCCAGCAAATGTAGCTTCCCCCTTGTCCATTTTCTACTTATGTTACCTTGAAGAAGAAACCTCTCTGCCCCTCAGTTTCCTCATCAATGAAATGAAAATAGCAATGATCATACCTGCTTTGCCTCCCTCATAGAATGGATGGGAGGCTCCAATGAAGTGATAGTCATGTAAGTGCTTTGTAAATAAGAACATGATATCAATATTTTAGTGAAATATTTCCATAAAGTTTCCATAACAATGCAAGATGGCCAAATAAAAAATGTCATAAGGCAGTTTTCCAAGCTCCACATGAGTCCCTCTGGTACTCGGTTAGTAATGGGCAGAATGGTTCCAGAAGGCTTCTTGAGATGGGCCGTGAAGCAAGAGCAGAAGGTCAGTAAGGAGTGGAGGTAAGGAAGGGGAGCAGAGATAGGTGTGGAGCAGGAGGGAAGCAAATTGAATAAGGAAGAAAAACAGACACCTGCTTGGGGCTGATGAGGAGTGAGGAGGCCAGTTGGGATACACAGAGCAAAGTGTGAAGGTGCAGTGGGAGAAATGGGGAGGTGAGCCACACCCGGAGACCTCCAGTGCCAGGCTAAGGTGCTGAGCCTTCCTGCCATGAGGTCACTGGGCAGCTTTTGAACAGAGGAACAATCTAAATCAAGCTTTAGAATGCAGCTTTCTCTAAGATCGGACTTCTTGTTTTCCTCATGATTTATTTACCATTTGTATATTTTTATTATGAGATAAAATATAGTCATTATGCCAAAAAAATCACAAGTAAATCAACAAGTATTTAGGGGGGAAAAAATGTTCCCCTCTTATCTCTCCTCCCTCTCCCCCTAGCCACTCCCAGTCACTTTCAGACACTACATCTGTTCTTTGCATGTTGTGACTCATTCTAGATCTTTTCCTATGAATACGCCTGTGAATGTGTATCTTTTTACATAAGTGGGGTTCTTTTATACATCTTTTACAGAGCCTTGATATTTTTAGCCTAATATGTCTATGGACAATTTCTGTGGCAGAATCTCTTCTTCTGAATGGCTGTGTAGCATTCCTTAGTAAGACTATATTGCAACTTGTTTAACCAACCCCTGTTGATGAAGACTTCTGCAATTAATGTTGCTTTTTCTTTTTACTTTCATGTCTTTAAGTAACATATGCATGTGGCAAAAGAAACTCAACAGTAAAAAGCAGGAAAAGTAGTTATCCTGACTATCCGTAACCCCCACCCCCACTTTAATAGCTCCCCTTTCAAGAGGCAACCACAGAGACCAGTAGTTTGTGTGTCCTTCCAGAAGTGATCTATGTACCTGGAGATGACTTATGCATATACATAGATCACTTCTATGTATGAGTGTGTGTGTGTGTGTGTGTGTGTGTGGAGAAGGAGGGACTTTCCAGGTGGCACTAGTGGTAAAGAACTTGCCCACCAATGCAGGAAATGTAATAGATGTGGGTTTGATCTTTGGGTCAGGAAGATCCCCTAGAGGAGGAAATGGCACCCCACTCCAGTATTCTTGCCTGGAGAATCCCATGGACTGAGGAGCCTGGCGGGCCACAGTCCATAGGGTTGCAAAGAGTCGGACACGACCGAAGTGACTTAGCACATGGAGAAGGAGAGAGGGAGGGGGGCAGAGAAGGAGAGAACATTCTATATCAGCACATATTTTAGCTGCATGATTCTTCTTAATGGCTGCAGAGTGTTTTCTCATATGGCTAAACCACTGTTTATCTAGTGTATCTTCTATTGAAGGGGTTATTGCTAGTAGTTTGCTATTGTACATAGTTTTATTTGTTTGTTCTGTCGTTAAGTCATGTCCGACTCTTCACAACCACAAGGACTGCAGCACACCAGGCTCCTCTGCCCTCCACTGTCTTCCAAAGTCTGCTCAAAGTCATGTCCATCGAGTCCGTGATGCTATCTAACCATCTCACCCTCTGCCGCCCCTTTCTCCTTTTGCCTTCAATCTTTACCTGCATCAGGGTCTTTTCCAATGAATCAGCTCTTCACGTCAGCTGGCCAAAGTATTGGAGCTTTAGCATCAGTCCTTCCAATGAATATTCAGGGTTAATTTCCTTTAGGATTGGATGGTTTGATCTCCTTGCTGTCCAAGGGACTCTCAAGACTCCTCCAGCACCACAATTTGAAAGCATCAATTCTTTGGTGCTCAATCTTGATTTTTGTCCAACTCTCACATCCATACATGACTACTGGAAAAACCATAGTTTTGACTATATGGACCTTTTTGGCAAAGTAATGTCTCTGCTTTTTAATATGCTGTTGAGGTTTATCATAGCTTTCCTTCCAAGGAGCAAATGTCTTTTAATTTCATGGCTATAGTCACTGTCTGCAGTGATTTTGGAGCCCAAGAAAAAAAATCTGTACATAGTAGTATAATGTATGTCTTTGTTCACTTGCCTTCATGTGTACTTTGCCTCTAGTGAAAATTCCTAGAAATGACATTGTTGGGTAAAGTTCAGTTCAGTTCAGTTCAGTTCAGTCACTCAGTCATGTCCAACTCTTTGCGACCCCATGGACTGCAGCACACCAGGCCTCCCTGTCCATCACCAACTCCACAGGTTGCTCAAACTCATGTCTATTGAGTTAGTGATGCCATCCAACCATCTCATCCTCTGTTGTCCCCTTCTCCTTCCACCTTCAATCTTTGGGTACAAGGAACATGTATTTACACTTTTAACAGATAATGCCAAACTGTCCTCCCAAGAAGTTGTTCCAGTTAACCCTTCCACTAGCTGTGTGAATCCTGTCCCCATATACCCTCTCCCCATCACAGTGGGTAATAAAATTTTTTTCATCTGTGCCAGAGGAACAGGATGAAAGCCTGAGATGGTGGGGTGGGAGTGTCATCAGGGAAGGCAGAGATGGCCCGGTTGTTGCCCATGTTCCCCATTGGTATAGCTGAGACTCGTAACAGCTCAACAGTGCTTGTAACTCAAAAACATTGTGTCCCCAAGACTTTAGGTGTCTAGTGGCACCCAGAAATTACCCATGATCCACAAATCCATGTAATGCAGCCTTGGATTGCCCAAAGAGATCCTTTTGGGGTCTTGCCACCCTCTTACAGCTTCGCACAGAACCTCTTCTGGACTTCTTCAGGTGCATCACCAGCCAGGACCGAGAAGCCTGGATGACGTTCTGCTAGTGAGCAGAATTTTTCACCCACTGTTCCCAAATGCACGCACACACACACAAGGACTAACTACAGAACTCAACACCCAGGTTCAGAATGCAAGCCTAGGCCTTGGGAAACACAGCGCACGTGCAGTCTGGGTTCCCAGACACTTGAGGTTAATCAGTTGCCAGAACAAGGGTGTGCCTCAGTTTCCTTGGGCAGCAGGCCATGAGTGTGAGGATTCATGCACAAGTGAAGGAGAGGAAGTCATCTCCAGCAGCCGCTGTTCTTCACACCTAACTCATCAGCAGTGCTTTACGAGACAAGCAGTGTCTGCCACTTCTCCCACTCAGTCGCTCTCTGCCGTTCCCTCTCCTGCTGCTCCCCGTGGCTGTGCTTTGCCTGCTCCCTGTGGCTTCTGCTTACTGCTGCCCTCTGGGCTTCTGGGCCACCCCCACAGCTTGTGCTCTCCTGTCTGTGTGTATCACATCTCATTCCCCAGGGAAGGAGTCTCACAGGGTCAGTGGTCACTCTGCATTCTGGAGTACCTGTCTGTCTGGGTCCTCACTGCAGAACCCTCCCAGCCCAGGGTGTGCCCTCAGAGCCAGCTGGCAGATGACTTCCCTTGACTCAAGCACAGACTTCCTAAATTATTCAGTCACAACCAAAAGAACAGTGCCTGGCACAGAGTAGCCACTCAATAAAATATTTCTTGAAAGAATAAACAATCATCCAGAATCAAGAAATCACTACTGTACACTTGGTTCAGAAGGGGCTATGGGTGAGGCAGGCACACAAAGCATTGTGGGACCCCTCTCTAAGGTCACATTCAACAAATTAGTTACCTGGATTTCTGATATACTTCTGTCTCAAATGTAGAGGTGCAATGCTATAAGGAGAAGAATGCAGACAGACCTGAACTCAAATCCTGACTATCACCAACTCTGCAGCTTTGGGCAGGTTCCTTGACCTCTTCATGTCCTTACCAATAAAATGAGCCTCATAATATATCTGGGGCTTCTCTGGTGGCTCAAATGGTAAAGAATCTGCTTTCAGTGCAGGAGACGTGGGTTTGATCCCTGAGTCAGAAGATCCCCTGGAGAAGGGATTGGCAACCCATTCAGTATTTTTGCCTGGAGAATCCCATGGACAGAGGAGCCTGATGGGCTACAGTCTATGGGTCACAAAGAGTCGGACACGACTGAGCGACTAACACTTTCACTTTCATAATACATTTATCTTATGGTGTTATTAGGAAAACTAGTCTAGACAAAGAATGCAGTGCCTAGTACTTAAAGGTGTTTAAGAGGCATTATCTATTGTGGTTATTAAAGTCATTTTAAAAAGTTAAACCTTCTGGCTTTATCCATTAAGCTCCCAGTAAATGAGAGCATGCTTGCAATTTTAGAGATATGCTTGAATGTCTCAAGTCAAATACTCCCAGGCACCACAAACATTTCCTCTTATTGATGTTTGTTACCAAAAGAAAAAGCCTTTTCTTCCTTTTCTTTCTGTTCGGCATTTAGCTTTGAAACAAGGCAAGTCATCTCATCAATTTGCAAATGTTCCTTTCAAATACTTATGAGTTCTGTCTCCTTCTGATATTTCTACAACCTGAGTTCTAATTTATTCCTTGGACTACTTCCCTATTTTTTTTAATTGATTTCCAAGAAAGGCACCTTCCCAGCAGACTGGAACTCTAGTCGGGTCTCCATAAGGCAGGAGTGAGTGTATCTCCATCTAATACATCAGCAGTTATGTCACCCCCCTGGTACCTGGCCCTGTGCTGTGAGCAACATTATTTCTTCAGTCCAGGAGTTAAGGTAGTAGGTGAGAAAGGGACTGCTTAACATTGCTTTCTTGCAAACTCTATTCCCTAGGGTAGGGGTCCCACAAATTGTTCATCTGCCCTGCTCTACACTGATGGACGCTGAGAATGTTTCTAGTTTCACCCAAGTACTAACAGCGGGGTGATGAGCGTTCTCGTGCATAGATCTGTGTATATACTGGGGCTTCCCAGGTGGCGCAGTGGTAAAGAACCTCCTGCCAATGCAGGAGATACAAGAGACTCGGGTTCGATCCCTGGGTCAGGAAGATCCCCTGGAGAAGGAAATGGCAACCCACTCCAGTATTCTTGCCTGGAAAATCCCATGGACAGAGGAGCCTGGCAGGCTACAGTCCATGGGGTTGTAAATAATCAGAAATGACTGAGCAATTGAGCGTGCACATGTATGAATACTTACCTAGTCTGGCTTGATGAAAGTGCAGTTACTGGGTCAAATACAGTATGAATAGTTACTTTGGATAAATATTAGAATATTGCCTCAAAAAAGCTTTTAAAATGTACACTTCCATCATTTACCTCAACTATTGCATGCCTAGGTATATATCCTAGAGACATTCTCATACAGGTGGACAGTGATACATATGCCATGAATGTTCATGACAGTGTTGTTTACAAGAGTAAAAGCTTGAGAAACAACAGGAGGACAGATAAATAAAATCATTGATTATTGTGGATTCAAACAGTGGAATACTACACAGCATAAGAATGTCTGAACCAACATCAGTGTGACTATTTCTCACATATCTAATGTTGAACAAAGAAAGCACATTGTAGAGGATATGTACAGTTCAGTAATAATTTGTATAAAGTTTAAGGATGTGAAAAACAATACTGTATATTGTGTATTGTTTATGAGCATATGCAGAGTATATTTTTAAACATGCATGTGAATCATAGCCTGTCAGTTCAGGGGATGGCTGCCTTTGGGAGGAGGGACACAAGAGGCTTCAACTGACCCTGTAATATTTTATTTCTTTAAAGGAAATATTCTAGGACAAATACTGGGAAATGTGTTGTTCCTAATACTTTTCTGTATGTTTGAAATAGTTCAACATCTTCAAAACAGAAGGAAAGAAAAGCAGGGCAAAGACTCCCTCTACTCTTTTTGTGAAGATGAGAAAACTGAAGCTGAGACAGGTTCACAGCCCCTCTGGAGTTCACCCTTTTGTTCAGGGGCAACCAGTACACCAGAGAGACCAGTAACCACTATGAGAATGGAGCTCGCACCCTGATTCACTGAGAACCTCCTTCTGTTTCAGACTCCAGTACAAATCCTTGAAGTCATGATGCTTGACTTGCCGACCTAAGAGGGTGACCACTGAATTTTTGCTACTGTCACCCAAATGCTGGAGTCTGCCTGCCCACCCATCTAGGGATTCTGAGTGTACTCAAATCAAGTGTTTGGGGCAAATGTTAGATCCAATCCTGATTTGGTAACACCCTTTACCAACACCCTTTACCCACACCCTTTACCCTACCACTGCACCACAGATGCAAGGAAGCAGGAATATTGCCAAGCTTTTCCTAGAACTGAAGTTTTGCCACAATGCCTCCTGCAAGCAGCATTGCCCTGATTAGGTGACACAATGGAACCATTAGGCCTTATCAGCAGCACTTGGTCTAAAACAGAAGCTAGGAGGAATAGGAAGGGCAGTCCTCAGTGCTTGGCCCTGTTGCCATGGCCGCTGTTGCCATGGTTCCCAAGCACTTTTGCTTACTATTTCTTTCAACCATTCATGGCATCCATCAGCAAGCAGGACCTAGAAGCTCTCTGAGGCAGACCAGAGAGAAAGTGATTAACAGAAAAGGTAAGAGTGAGTAGGGAAGTAATTAAACAAATGAAAAGAATTTGGTGTATAGAAACATGAGGCCGAGAACACAGTTTCTTTTAAGGACTCTTCTTGAGATGTGATGGATCGAGGTGGCTGGGTCAGAATTAGCTGAGAAGTGCCCATTATGCAGCTGCTTTGGGTTTCAAGTATAGCAACTCTGCGCCCTAGATTTTCCAGAAAAGTCCCAGTTTAAAGTATTGGGTTCTGTTTGTCAGATCAAGGATCCTGATTTGAGATTCAGAAAAATAAGGTCACTGTAGTTATAGTAGCTCTCTAAATTATCCAGGAAAAGCTGACTTAGAATTCACTCTGCCCCCACTGGGTGGCAGGGAATCCCCACAGTGCCTGCCCCTGGGGCACTAAAGACTTGAGTGAGGTGGCCTTTTATACTGCCAACAAGCATCAGAGTGCCTCCTTGCCCTCCACACCCCTGTAGCTCTCTGTGGGGTGTGTAGCCAGAAAGGGATAGGTTTTGACCCCCATAAACCTAGGTTTCAATATTCTCTGCATTAATTCTGTCAGTTTGGGCAGTGCTCTGAGCCCCAATTTCCTCATCTGTAAAATAGGAACAACAATACCAGGTTTATTCCAAGCAAACATCAAATGAAATGTTTACCTTTAAAGCTCAAACAAAAGTTAGTTATTAAAATTAATCCCTTCATTCATCCAATAAGTGTCTACTACATGTCAGGCTCATATGAGGCCAGTCCTGGGGGTACAGACATGAGCAAAACAGACAAGGTCCCTGCTAGCATGGAGCTTTCAGCCCAGGGGAGATGGCAGACATTAGCTAAAGAATCACCTATTCAAAGTTCACACAGAGGAGAGATGAGGTAGAGCTGTTCTTTCTAAAAGCTGGCTCTGGCTGCTTTGTAGAGTGAGGCAGTGAGAGAAGGGGCTGGAGGCCACTGAGGAGGCTTCTGCCAGCCACAGTAGCGTGGGCTAGGGTGGTGGCAGTGGTGGCAGTGACGGTGAGAAGGGGTCAGATTCTGGATCTATTTTTGAAAGTAGAAGCAACAGAACTGGATGATGGACTGACGTTTTGGAGCAAGGAAGAAGCAAGGAGGTGTCTTAGCTAGCTGTGTCCCCAGGGCTGGGGCCACTGGAGCCACAGAGACAGTCCCAAAGCTGCCGAGGGAGCCCATGTGTAGCTTGGGTTTCCTCTCTTCTCTGTAGCTCAGATGGTAAAGAATCCACCTGTAATGCGGGAGACATGGGTTTGATCCCTGGGATGGAAGATCCCCTGAAGGAGGGCATGGCAACCCACTCCAGTATTCTTGCCTGGAGAATCCCCATGGACAGAGGAACCTGGCGGGCTACAGTCCATGAGGTTGCAAAGAGTTGGGGCAACCACAATTGAGCAACTAAGCACAATCACCCTTCTGTAGAATGGTGCAGTTCCCATCAAATCTGTTTGCTAGACTTGATCTTAATCATTTAGTATTTAAAATGTTGCTTTATAGTTGATAACAAAGACAAATATATGGCATTCTGTCTTTATAATAAAGGCAGATTTCCTCTTATTGGGAAATGCTTTGCTTCCAAATTTCAAATGGAAATTTTATTTCCAAATAATTTTTTTTATTTATTTTTAATTGAAGGATAATTGCTTTACAATACTGTGTTGGTTTCTGCCATACATCAACATGAATCAGTCATAGTTACACATATGTCCGCTCCCTCTTGAACATCCCTCCCACCTCCCACTCCATCCCAGCCTTCTAGGTTGTCACAGAGCACTGGTTTGAGCTCCCTGAGTCATACAGCAAGTTCCCACTGGCTATCTGTTTTACAAATGGTAATGTATATGTTTCCACGCTACTCTCTCCATTCGTCCCACTCTCTCCCTACCCTCTGCATCTGCAAGTCTTTTCTCTATGTCTCCATCAAATGCAATGTTACTTTAAAAACAACATAGTTTCCATTCACTTAGGATGCTGAAAAACTTCTTCAATCTAGGTGATCTCAGGGCCAGCATATGTTCTTTAAATTGCATTCCTTTCAAAGCTCGGCTTGGTATTTTTTGTTCTGAGAGGCTGGGAAAGAAGACGGCCTGAAAGGAGAGGGGGAAACAGGAAGGCCCAAAGACAAGGTTGAGTTTCATAACAATAATGGACCATACTTTATGGTTTTCAAAGGAATTTCATGCCAATTATTTGTTGTCATGTTTTGCAAATTCAGCTATGTCCTGACTCCCAGTCTGGTGATTTTGCTACTTAGAGCACTGCCAAATCCTTAACTTTGGGGGCTAGGTGGGGGAGGAGCAGAGCTCTCCATGAAAAACAAAAATGTTTCAGTAGACATACAAGGCCCTTCTTGATCAAAGCAATTTATTTCATTTGCATTGAGAATGATTGTTAAAAGGAAATTTGGTATTTTCCCACACCACTTGTCCCCTACACATATCAACAGGGCTTTCATTTCTCAGTCCTTGCAGGCCCACCCTTCAGAAGCTATTATCTGCTTGACAACTGGCTGAGACCTCTTGTCTCTTTTCCTCTCTCAATTAAACACTAAGGATTGAGGTTCCCATCTGCCCTGGAGCAGACAAATCTTTTGTTATACCTGTTTCCAAGAAGCTGAATAGCTTTATTGCTTTCTCCAACCTCTGTAGTTCTCTTTTCAAAACACTTGACCCTCAACTGCAGATGTACATGAAATTGGTTTCCCAAACTTTGAGCAAGGCTCTCCAAAGCCCACTTGCTTCAACCCTGCCTCCACCTATCCCTGAACCAGGAAAGAAAAAAACCACACACGTTTTCCTAAGTTGTTTTTTTCTTCTCTTTTCTAAGCAATCTCATCTTAACATGAAGGTGGCAAACTCCTAGGGAGAAACGGTAGGATGTATCTCCACTGAGTAGGTTTTTCTCTCCGTAGTGGATGGGGCTGACCTGGCCGTCTTTGATAATGCTGCGGGTAATCGTGCTTTATCCAGGATGGCGCCTTCCTCTTCTACGGGAAGACAGAGGGCGCCTCAGGTTCAAGCTGAGCAAGGAGCCAGCAGATGTGGGCTGGCTCCCCATGCACAGGGTTTTGAGGGTGAGAGGAGAGGGCAGGTGAGGAAAGAAAAGGGCAGGAAAGGAGGAATGAGAAAGAGTAAGGTGAGAGGGCTATTTGCAAGTAGAAATAAAGCTATGAAAAAAATAATAGAACCTCTAATTTTTTTGGTTGAAAAATATTAATACTTTTATATAAACTATTATAATAAATTATTTTCCAACATATAAAATTTAAATGAATGTAATGGTTTCATTATTGTAAGAATATCACATTTGTCGTTAAAACTTCAAATAGCACTGAAGAGTTTAAAGTGAAAAATCTGGGTCGGAGTCCTTCCCCTTCCCTCTCAAAGCCCTCCTCATGGCCCCCAGAGGCCTGTTAGTGGTAACAGTTTTTGTGTGTCCTTGGCAGACAGACTAGCTCTGTTCATATGCAAACTTAAGTGTGCTCTCTAGATGCATAAATGAGATCATACTATTTATTATGGCCCATTCCTAGCCCTTTTTTCCTTAAAATTAATAATAACTATCTGGAATTTTCCCATTTCATTTTTAATTTAATGTTTTTTGTAGTTTAACAAAGGTTTTTTTTTTTAATTGAAGTATAGTTGATTTACAATATCATGTTAGTTTCTGGTATACAGTAAAGTGATTCCATTATACATATATATTCTTTTTCATAATTTTTTCATTATAGTTTATTACAAGATATTGAATATGGTTCTCTGTGTTACACAGTAGGACCTTGTGGTTTATCTATTTTATATATCCCAAACTCCTAATATATCCCTCCCCTGCCATTTCCTCTTTGGTAACCCTAAGTTTCTTTTCTATGTTTGTGAGTCTGTTTCTGTTTCATAAATAAGTTCATTTATATCATTTTTTACATTCCACATATAAGTGATATATGATATTTGTCTTTTTCTGACTTACCTCACTTTTTATGATAATCTCTAGATCCATCCATGCTGCTTCAAATGGCATTATTTCATCCTTTTATGGCTGAGTAGAATTCCATTGTACATATGTACCACATCTTCTCATTTATTTTCACTGAAGTATGGTTCATTTACAATATTTGACATATTCCCATTTCTTCTCATAGAGATCTACTTCATTCTTATTAATGGTTGCACGACATCCCATTGTATATGTGCCCTGTGTTGTGTGGGACCCTGCTGATGGACATTTAAATGAAATAGGGAGCCCAGAGCAGCACCACTCAATAGAAATAAAATGTGAACCACAAATGTGAGCTGCTTATGAAATTTTGACATTTCTAATAGTAGCCATATTTTCTTCTTGCTGATTGGAGATGCCACTTTTATACATGAAATTGGTTTGGACTATTTTATTTCATTCACCAATTTGCCTATTTCTATACCATTTTCAGTAGCCACATTTAAAAAGTAAAAATAAAAAAAAGAACTTCTAGAAACAATTTTTAGCATAGTTGGTTTTTTCCATTATATATCTTGCTTCCATTGATTTCCGTACTCAAAAAAAGCAAAAAGAAAGAGACAAATTTTTTATGAAAATGTTGTAAATACTTTAGTATAATATAAGATTGTTTTTCATTGAAGCATAGTTGATTTACAATGTTGTATGTCAGGTGTACAGCAAAGTGAGTCAGTTACATATATGTGTGTGTGCATGTATGTATGTATATTGATTCTTTTTCAGATTCTTTTCCATTATAGGTTATTACAAGAGACTGAATATAGTTCCTTGTGCTATACAGTAGGTCCTCATTTATCTCTTTTATATACATTAATGTGTATCTGTTAATCCTAAACTTCTAATTTATCCTCTCCCCACCCTTTCCTTTTTAGTAATCATAAGTTTATAAGAAAGAGATGAAAGTAATCTTAAGAATATATTTTATTGAATCCCATGTATCAAAAATATTATTTCAACATGAAATCAATATTAAATATTATTAGTAAGATATTTAACACTCTGTTTCATACTCAGTTTTTAAAATCAGGTGTGAATTTTACACTTCTAGCACATTTCAGTTCACACTAGCCAATTTCAAGTGCTCAAAAGCCACACAGGGCTGGTAGCTGTGGTCCTGGGCAATGGAGGTCAACCAGACAGAGGCCCAAAATGTCATGCAAGCTGTGTGTCTCTGTGGTGGTAGGAATGGCTTAGATGGCGGAAGCTGAGGATGAAAACCTCAGTGTCACCACTTGGGATAACTCCTGGGCCCTCTTGGGTCGCTTGCGTGTGGATCCCATAAATTTGCTGTATGCTGCCCTGGTGCAAAGCAAAATAGCTGACCCACGTACAAAAAGCCCAGCTCCTTACCCCTGAGGGGCTCTAGCTCTGCTGGCCACAGAGATAAAGAAATGACCTTGAGTGCTCAGGAAGTGATTATCTGGGGCCTGTCGCAGGTTCCCCTTTCTTTGCTTCCAGAAGTGCATCTGTTTGCAGCTTCTCATTGTACTTAATGAGCATTGTACCCAGTGCTCCATTTCCTTTTTTCAAAAGTAGAGTGATGTGCCAATGGGGCTCTGAGGAAAGCCCTTCACTGGTGTCACGGAGGGTGTGGTGGGAGGAACCCACACTGTGGCTTACTCAACTGTAAGGTCTTAACCCAGAAGCTCCCAGAGCTACTGTGTTCCCTGGTGGCAGTGGCAACAGCGATGGTGGCCCAGCCTAAAGCATGGAATGGTGAGCATGGGCATGATTTCATATGGCAAGGGGATTTGCAATGGGGTTGGAGGTTGGAGGTTGGCGCCTGGATGGGTGCTGGAAGTATGGGAGGAGGCAGGTGGCTGGAGGACACTGAGGACGGGAAGGCCATCCTTGGCCAGGTTTGGGAAGCATTTGGACTTCCCAGCAGGCTTGAGGGCTTGCCCCCAAGTTGGCAGGAAACTGAGAAATATGATTATCTCCTGCAGCACAGCATGCTGTCCCTGGGCAAAGGCAGTGGCCCCATGCCCACTGCCTGACTGATTTCCAAACCAGCCCTACCCCAGCCTAGCCTTTCCCTGCTGGCCAGCCACAAGAATCCACGCATGGCAGTGAGCTGCTCCAAGGGCTCAGAGTGGGCTCTGAAACAGGAGAAAGGGAGCTCTTCTTCACTGGCCCCACTCCCAGTTTCCAGTGACTGCCTTACGTGGGGGTGGCTCAGCCTTTTTTATGATCCAACTCTCACATCCGTACATGACCACTGGAAAAGCCATAGCCTTGACTAAACAGATATTTGTCGGCAAAGTGATGTCTCTGTTTTTTAATATGCTGTTTCTAGGTTTGTCATAGCTTTTCTTTTTTAATATAAATTCATTTATTTTAATTGGAGGGGGGTTCAGGATGGGGAACATGTGTCATAGCTTTTCTTCCAAGGAGCAAGCATCTTTTAATTTCATGGCTGCAGTCACCATCCTCAATGGTTTTGGTGCCCATTAAAATAAAATCTGTTACTGTTTCCACTTTTTCCCCATCTATTTGCCACAAAGTGGGACCAGATGCCATGATCTTAGTTTTTTGAGTGTTGAGTTTTAAGCCAACTTTTTCACTCCCCTCTTTCACCCTCATCAAGAGGCTCTTTAGTTCCTCTTCACTTTCGGCCATTAGAGTGGTATCATCTGCATACCTGAGGTTATTGATATTTCTCCCGGCAATCTTGATTCCAGCTTGTGATTCATCTAGCCTGGCATTTTGCGTGATGTACTCTTCATATAAGTTAAATAAGCAGGGTGACAATATACAGCCTTAACGTACTCCTTTCCCAATTTTGAACCAGTCTGTTGTTCCATGTCCGGTTCAAACTGTTGCTTCTTGTCCTGCATACAGTCTTCTCAGGAGACAAGTAAGGTGGTCTGGTATTCCCATCTCTTTAAGAATTTTCAACAGTTTGTTGTGATCCACACAGTCAACGGCTTTAGCATAGTCAATGAAGCAGCAGTAGGTGTTTTCTTGGAATTCTCTTGCTTTTTTGATGATCCAGTGGATGTTGAGAATTTGATCGCTGGTTCCTCTGCCTTTTCTAAATCCAGCTTGTATATCTGAAAGTTCTCTGTTCACGTACTATTGAAGCCTAGCTTGAAGGATTTTGAGCATTACCTTGCTAGCATGTTAAATGGGCATAATTATACAGTGATTTGAACATTCTTTAGCATTGTCTTTCTTTGGGAATGGAATGCAAACTGACCTTTTGCAGTCCTGTGGCCACTGCTGAGTTTTCCAAATTTGCTGACATATTGAGTGCAGCACTTTAACAGCATCTTTTAGAATTTGAAAAAGTTCAGCTGAAATTGCATCACCTCCACTAGCTTTGTTTGTAGTACTACTTCCTAAGGCCCACTTGACTTCACACTCCAAGATGTCTGGCTCTAGGTGAGTGACCACATCATCATGGTTATCCAGGTTCTTGAGACCTTTTGTGTGCAATTCCTCTGTGTATTCTTGCCACCTCTTTTTAATCTCTTCTGCTTCTGTTAGGTCCTTGCCATTTCTGTCCTTTATTGTGCCCATTTTTGCATGAAATGTTCCCTTGGTATCTCTAATTTTCTTGAAGAGATCTCTAGTCTTTCCTATTCTATTTTGGTCTTCTATTTCTTTGTATTGTTCACTTAAGAAGGCTTTCTTATTTCTCCTGGCTATTCTCTGGAACTCTGCTTTCAGTTGGGTATATCTTTCCCTTTCTCCGTTGCCTTTTGCTTCTCTTTTCTCAGCTATTTGTAAGATCTCCTCAGACAACCACTTTGGCTTGGTGCATTTCTTTTTCTTGGGGATGTTTTTGGTCAATATCTTCTGTGCAGTGTTATGAACCTCTGTCCATAGTTCTTCAGGCACTCTGTCTATCAGATTTAATTTGAATCCATTTGTCCCCTCCACTGTATAATCATAAGTGATTTGATTTACGTCATACCTGAATGGCCTAGTAGTTTTCCCTACTGTCTTCAATTTGTCTGAATTTTGCAATAAGGAGCTCATGATCAGAGCTACAGTCAGCTCCTGGTCTTGTTTTTACTGACTGTATACAGCTTCTTCATCTTCAGTTGCAAAGAATATAATCAGTCTGATTTTGGTAGCTTTCTGCCTGATCCTCTAAGCTGAGGCCTCCCAACAAGTTGAGCCTGGGCCGGAGTAAAAGTACTAGGAAGACAGAGCAGCTTCACAGCAAATCAAAGTCCCGTATGCACACAGTGGCCTCATCCCAGTTCCACTGTGCCAGTCCCCTTCTCCAGCTGACCACAGGGTGGAACCCTGCTAATTAAGACTCATCCCTGAACGTCAGTAGCTTAGCATAGAGCCTGGCACATACATGGGAGCTACCCAGTAGAGTTTTCTTGGATTGATGGATGAATGATCATATTCTAGATTTTGTCTTTGCTGTACCACTTACTCCCAAAGCCCTCAAACTAAAATCTCTCATATCGCTTTTGCTCCTTCTACTCCAGGTGCCTCAGCTGCCACTAATCTCTACTAAGAAAAAGTCATGAGTACAGCCAACCCACGGACTCCTGAGGGTAGGCTGGGAGAATGATCTCACTGCACATTGTTGCTTCTCTCTCTTCACGTTATTGCTTTTAGGGTCTTCTGGGCTGAATCATCCTACTTTGAGAATCAAAAGCATGGGATTGGATTCTAGTCTCAAGCCTGCTTTTCCCTATTAACATGACCTTAATCAAAAGTTACATAGCCTCTCCAAGACTTAATACTGTGCTTTGTAAAATAGAGCTGAAAATACCTATCTGGGATTGTGGTAAGGAATAAATGAGAAAACATATTAGGATGAACCCTAAGAAATTGCCCCCAAACAGTTGAACACCAGCAGTTTTGTACAATTCAACCTAATATATAAAGTGCTTCCTCCTTTTCATCAGAATGCAGGTCAAACTAATAGTAGCAGCTACTCCTCCACCAATCACAGCTGCAGGCATTTCCTGGAGTAGTTTGGCCTGGGAAATCGGGACCAGGTATTTTTAAGAGACTAGACTGGTTCATGGAAAGCAAAGGAGGTGAGAAACAGGGTGACTTCTGGCAGCTCCTACCTGGGAATGATTTACCCAGAAGAGCACAGTAGGAGTTGGCAGCTTCTCCTGACCTGGACAGGAGTGCCCACTTCATAAGTCAAGTTCCAAGGCAGAGATGGCCTAGGACGGGCTTCCCTTCCCAGGAGCAGAGCCACAGGGGTCCCAGACCATCAGGCATTTGGAAGAAATTGAAAGCAGCTGCCTGCCAGCTTTTTTCTGCCTAGTGGCAGCTGTCAAGCCCAGCTTCTCTTAATTCAGCAAAGATTCAGGCCTGACAAAGCTCCAGTTTGGAACCAACAGCCATGATGATCACAGTAAGGAAAGCCCTCTCACCA
This sequence comes from Capra hircus, assembly GCF_001704415.2. Classification (NCBI taxonomy): domain Eukaryota; kingdom Metazoa; phylum Chordata; class Mammalia; order Artiodactyla; family Bovidae; genus Capra; species Capra hircus. The sequence continues at coordinate 9,897,567 of NW_017189516.1, read as the reverse complement.
TTCTACATATCTGCTATTCAATCCCAGCTCTATCTGTAAAATTCATGGGGTTTCAAGTGGGAGGGGGATGGGAGAAGTCCAAAATAATGCCCATTGACTGGCTGTGCCTTGGATGCCAGTGCTCCAGGCCGATGGAGACCACAGGGGCACTAAGCAGGTATTTATAGAGTGCCTACTCAGTGTTTCCCACTGAGGGCACAATTGTCGTTTTGGTCTATACAGTTCATTGTACTGGACTGTCCCATGCATTGCAGGACAAGTAGCATCTGACGGCAAGATAAGGATAGGGCGCACCTTGTAAGCCTAAGAGCCAAATGAGTCCCGGTCACTGAAGCTCAGGAGAATGGCCCCAGCAGAGTGGTAGCCTCTCCATCACTCTGAATGGCACCTTGAAGATGACTTTTTAAAGTAGATGCTCCACAACTACGTGTTGGCCTGATGGCCATGAGCTATCCCATGAACCCAGTGACTGGGCGATCTTGACTGGGCCAGTGGAGACATGTAAAATCAGTCAGATGGGGCCTGGGACCTCAGGGTAGAAAAGCCAGGAAAGATATTCCCCCAGGAGCTGCCCGAATGGGGGTTATACCCCTGGCAGGCAGTGAACCACTCTGCTCAGGGACCCAAACCCTGGCCAGCCTGTGCCAAAGAGTCCACACAGAGGGTGGGGCCCACTCAACCCCAGGCCCAGGTGCCAGTTACCCAGCATCAGGCAGGATGGGAGTGGGATGTGTGAAATTTTTCAGGGAAGTATGGTGAATCTCCAAGCTGAGCTACAGCGTTGACCCTGCCAGAGCACAGAGGTGCTTGACCAGGAGTCCATGTACTTGGATGGGAAAAAAATTACAACTTTATCTTCATGAACCTCTAATTGAAATTTCGACTTCCCTTCCATTATCAATGCAGCAACAGCCTGCAGTTATATTAGTACTACCAGCGACTTTGTCTCCAATTAAAACTGCGGAGATTTTTATATCCCATTACTCTTGCTGTGGGCTTCCCAGGTGGCACAGTGGTAACGAATCTGCCCGCTAGTACAGGAGACTCAAGCAACGTGGGTTCGACCCCTGGGTCAGGAAGATCCCCTGGAGTAGGAAATGGCAATTCACTCCAGTATTCTTGCCTGGAAAATCCCATGAATAGAGGAGCCTAGCGGGCTACAGTCCATGGGGTTACAGAGTTGGACATGACTGAGCATACACACATCACCACATCACTCTTGCTGCAGATATCTTGAAATATCATTACACTCATAGCCATGAGTGTGGTAGTTACTGGACCTGCCACTAGATCATATTACTCTATATGCTAATAATGAAACATCTATTACTATATCACAAATTTTAAAGCATACATGTTTATAATAATCTTTAAAAATAATTGACTTCCCTTGGTATCCTATGTATCTTATTTTATGCTCATGGAAACATTCCAAGAAAGGGTCCGTAGGTATCATCAGACTCCCCAAATGGTCCAAGCCATAAATGTGTTAAGAACTCCTGGGTTTGAGATTTGGCAGGAAATCAGGCCAATTGTGGTCAACAGGGGAGGCCTGGATGCCGGAAGAGGCAGCTCAGGCTTGTGCTCTGTAGGCACCAAGAGGATACTAAAGGTTTCTAAGCAGGAGACTGCCCAAGATGGTGCTAAGGTTTCCAGCCTGGGATTCCAGAGATGGTGGTAGCATTAACAGAAATAGAGAAGTCAGGAGGAAAGGTCAGTTAAGGTAGTGGGAGAGACTTTTGTTTTAAACATATTAAATTCAGGGCTAAAAATTGGACATCTACATGAAATTGTCCACCCAGCTCTGGAAAATGCAAGTGAGCAGACTGGGAGAGTGGCCATTGCAACAGAAAAGACTTGAGGGGGTCATCCTTCAGGATGGTCTTAGAAGAGTTTAGAGTAATTGTAGCCTTCAATAGAAAAAAGACAGTGGGAGAAAAGAGGCCAAGGCAAGAGGCTGTCATAGGCTGGATTCTCTGGGAAACAGATTCTGAGACAGAGATTTGCATGCAGGTATGCAAGGAGAATGGCTTCTAGAACGCATGAAGAAGTAATTGAAGCAGGATTAGTCAAAGACAAGAGTTGAACTGCTAAACATAGTCACACTGGAGACCTTAGCTGATCCCATGAGGAGTTCTGGACTGGGATGTCCTTCATAGGGTCCCAAATGTGGCCGGGTAGCTGGGTCTTTCTCTTCCTACCACCCTCGCCCCCATATTTTGACTAGTCTTTGGATATAGGCTGCCCTCCCCCGGGGCATTTCCTTGGATAGGGACTCAACTATGAGCCACCAGCCAACATCCCTAGCAACTAGGGGGATGAGTTCCTTGCTTCTGAATGAGGGAAGGGAAAAACTTCAAGTCTGCTGTCCCAGCCCTGTGGAAAGTGCAGATAACTACCCCCAACCCTGCACAGGCCTTTGAGGAAGTCCCATCCTGCAGTCTACAGCCAATTTTAGGAATCTAGGGACAGGGAACCATGGCCTAAAAGGAATTTGAGTCTTTGGTGCCTGTAATACAGAGTTCTCAGTATTTACTCCAACTTCTCCCATTTGGGGCTAAGCTGGGGGGAAGTTGGAGAGAGCTAAGCCATTGCTATCCTCCACTGTTTGCTTTTAAGAGGTTACCAAACTAAGCAAACCAACCACAGCAGAAACAAGTTCTGTGGCCTCTGGGTCCCTCCCTTCCCTTTGGGGTGACCCACATCTCAAAAAGGGGATGTCACCACAATTGAGGTGAGAACCCTGCTCACAAGGCCTGCAGTCTGTCCAAGAAATGATACTGTTAGAGCTGCCAAGAAGCCCAAGAAGGAGGTTGGGCTTCATTTTGAAAGTGACACATGTACAAACTAGACTTTTGGTTTTGACATTTATGTCCTAAGACCAAAAAAGCAAACTAAATAGCAACCAAACTTATTAGGCACAAGCTCTTCCCAAAATGCAAAATCCAGAAAAATTGATTCATTTGTGCATTCATTCCATAAAAAAATAACAGGCTTTGAGTTTGCAAAATGATAGGCCCACAGTTGGCCTGAAGGTCAGTTTTTTCTTGTTATTGTACATAGTTTTTAAAATAATTTGTTAGTTGCCAACTCACTTTTTAAAAAATTCTAAGATCTGACCACAATGAACCTGTCAGTTAGAACTGAGAAGTCCTGTCCCCTTGTGAATGGGCATACCTCCTATCCCCTAGTTTACCTCCGGCCCCATTCAGCCCCCTGCTCTCCTGAGTAGAGGCCCTGCATGCCAGCATTCATGTTCATGAACACTTGTTCAGTCGCTCAGTCCTGTCTGACTCTGCTGCCCGATGGACTGCAGCACGCCAGGCTGCATTTGACTCCTGATTGATGCTGCTTCCCCTACAATACATTGCTCCAAAGTATGCATCCAGACAGGATCTCAACTGAGAAGGTCCAGGTTGTTCCATTTTTTCATTCTTGTTTATTTAAAAAACCTAATTGAGAGAAGGTAGATTTGCCCCTCAGAATGCAAAGCAGAGTTCCCAGTCAGTGAGAAAGTCATCCTACGCCCGTGGGAGATGCAGCTGAAACCCAAAGGACTGAGCATCCCCTGGAGGATGCAGGAACAGAAGGGCGAAATGCCTCCCTCTGGCCCAGGTATCTTTTCTCAACCAACTTCTTGTTACTTAGAGTGTGATATGAGGACCAGCAGCAACAGCAGCACCTGGCTCTCAGTGAGGAACACAGTATCTCGGCACGTACCCCTCTCCACCTACTGATTCAAACCCTCATTTTAACAAGATCCTCCGGGGATTCTTATGCATGAAAAGTTGAGAAGCATTGACCTAGGGGGCAACCTTTGAGATTGACCTGACTCCTCACTAGATGGGAGCTCCCTGAGGGCAAAACTGTGTCATCTTGTGCCCCCAGGGTCCTTGCACAGTGCCAGGCACCTAGCAGGTACTCAGTGATATGTGTTGAATGAGTAAATTTCTGAAGGAATCTAGCCACATACAGCCAGCTTAGGTACAGATAGAATCATGTACCAGGCACATTGTGCAGCCCTGCCTGCACTTGTCACCTGCTCTTGTAAGCTGCCCAAGGCAGAGGGTCCAGCCCTGGGGCTCCCTCCCAGCCTATGGTCCCATGAGGGAGGCCCACCAACAGGAGGTTTGTCTCTATAGGCCTTAGACTTTGGATAGGATGCCAAATAGGCTTGCTTCCTCCGTCCTCCCATCCTGAAAACCCCAAGGAGGAACTTCGGAGGCACCTACACTCTGTTTTTGCTCTCTTCAGAGGGCCTGGCCTCCTCAGCACAAGTGACCGCTGCCATCCCCATGTCGTTTCTCAAAGGCATTCCCCTCCTGGAAATCCAGATCCCTTCCAAGGTGCAGAAGGTGCTGCCAGGTGCTGGCTACCAAGCCCTCCATGAGTGTGCAACCAAAATAAACCTCTGTTGATATGGAAACGGGTCGAATTATTTTAAGAAAAAAAAATTGCTCCTTCATTAAGTCACGTTGTTATGGCAACTGGGATTAGGAAAGTTACTTGGCCAAGGAGGTTATGTTCAGTGTTTTGGGACTGAGAGTTTTCAGAAGAGCAGAAAACAATTTGTGAGCTCATCTCTCCATCTCCTGGCTCTGCCTAGAGTGGGGGTGGGGGAGGAGGAAGAGGAGGGCCAATTGAGAATCAGGCTGTCCCACCTGGATGGGCTTGTGCAGGGGGACTTGGGGCCACTCTCAGGGCCCTGCCTGTGGTGATGCAGGCTGAGGTCATAAAGGATATGTGGGAAAGGAAACTGCTGGGGAAGAGGATATCCTGACCAGAGGTCCAGCACTGCATGTGCAAGCAAGCCCACTACTCTGCTGCCAGAGGAGTGCTGCAACTTCCTGGAGTAAGGGAGAGGTGGGAGAGTTGAAGAAAAATCACAATAGCTACTCTTGATTGGGTCTTTACTGTGTGCTGGGCACTGAGCTAAGTCCTTGACACTCTCACATTCAATCCTTGCAACAACCCTGCCAGATAGTATTATTACCTCAGTTCTTCAAATAAGGGGACGGAGTATTAGGTCAATGGGGTGACTTGTCGAAGGTCACACAGGAAGTGCAGAGCTGGGATTGGAATCTTAAGTCACTGTTTGCAGCCTCTGCTGCAAAGTCAAAGGACTAATCACCTGAAACAAGAAACCAGGTATTATCTTAAGCCCGCATTCATTCATTCAGTTAAAAATCATTTATGGAGTACCTACTCTGTGCCAGGCCCTGAGAAGAGCATACATATATTGCATCTGCTTCTTGCCTTCAAGGAGTCAGAGACCTTGTGGGGGAAGCCTTGCAATAAGGTGGGTACCAATACAGGCGGCCCCAGGCAAGATGCTAAGCAGTCAGGGAGCCCAACAGCCCTGAACAGAAGAAATGGCAAATCTGCCCTTCCTCAGAGGGGCCCTGCTCTCCCTTCCTGCTTCCCTCTCCCTTTCAGATATTCCAAAGTGCTCCTTAGACTCAGGAAACACTGTCCTTTGGCATGGAAAGCAGAGAGGTTGAGGGGTTCAGGCCAACAGAAGAGAGGGGCAAGAGGACCTCAGACTCCAAGGGTCAAGAAGGGAGGCCAGTCAGAGGGCCCAGCCTTGGTCAAGTTTTCTGCTTCCTTCCCTACAAGTCTGGGGAATGCACCAGAAACCTCACAGTGACGGAGGTTAGGAGGCTGCTGTGAGGCGTCCTGGTCCCACTAGAAAAAGCGGGTTTCATCCGGCTAAACCGAGTCATGGCACACCAAAGCTTTTCTTAACACCTAGCGAAATTTGTTGCTGCTTTTTAAATTGCCAGTTAGTATTATGTGAATAGTGCTGAGGCACTTTGCCCTCTTTTCTTTCTAGCCTCAAACAGGCTACTGTTGTGAGGTTATCACCAGTGTGTTGTGTGCCAGTTTGCTGTCAGTGTAGGCTGGGGCCTGGCTGAATAACAACTTAAGCAAGGGCCCCTAACCCAGCCCAAGACAAAGCCTTCAGAGCCTGCCTGGAGGATCACCAACCTGGGACCCAGTGGGTACACCCTTATCCCGGCACAGCTTAGTCAGTGCTCAGCAGGGAATACAAAGGGGTTCCATCTGCACTCCAGAGACTCATTGAGGACCCTCACACACACACACGCTCACACCAGGTCTTGCGCAGTTTTGAGTGGGGGAATAAAATTTGCTAGAAATTAAACATCTCCATTCCCATTTACTCCTCACTGCAAGGTAGATGCTATTTTCCTCATTTTATAGAAGATAAAATGGAGACTCTCAGAAGGCTAGGGAAATGCCCATGGTCACACAGATGGGAAGTCACAGAGCTGGGACTAAGAACCATAGAGATTCTCATCCCTTACTGCTTCCTGGGCTGAAGAACCCCCCAGAAAACTGCCTTATGACTCTGTTGACTGCCTCAGCAGCCCCAAGGAGTATTTACATTCTGCTCAGCGTTAGCAAAGCCACTGCCCACTGGAATCACTGGGGATATAGCTGATTAAGAAATCGTATCTGTTTCTGCAAACTGGATTGGGAAATTAACTGTCAGAGAGACCTGAATTTAAGTATAGGGCTATTGTTTACTAGCTACGTGATTTACAGAGCCTCTCAATCTCATTTTTAAATGAAAGTTTGTTGTAAGAATTAGAGATAATATATACACAGGGCTTACCTAATGCCTGATATACAATAGGAACCGAATAAAGGGATAAATAAAAGAATCATCTGGAGAGTTTTTGAAAACAGCCCATGTTGGAGCCCTACTCCAGACCAAGTAAATCAAAATCCCTGAAGGTGGAGCCCAAGGATTAGTATTGTTAAGTTCTGCAGATGGTTCTAAGGTACAAGTGGGGTTCCAGGAATGATGCCCTTGGCCCCTGTCCACAAGGAGCTCCCAACAAATGGAAAAGACAGAGGCAAGCAACCACAGCCCATTGAAGCCAGGACTGCAACCGGGTACTGGGACAAGGATTGGGTTGCAGCTGACTACAGGCTATAAGCGCCATCTAAAGCTAAATTAAAGCATTACAGAGAATTCCCTGGTGGTCCAATGGTTAAGACTCTGTGATTCCACTGCCAAGGGTGCAGATTCGATCCCTGACTGGGGAACCAAAGTCCTACAGGCCATGCCAGGCGGCCAAAAACAAACAAAAAAATCCAGCAACAAGTAGCAGCTCCACAGTAGCATGTTACCAGTGAGGAGGGGCTGCGCTGACCCTCTGCACACTCACACTCAGCCCCCCTCAGCATCAGGAGTGGATATTTGCAAGGACAGCTGGCTGGAGTGGGCTTCCCTGATAGCTCAGTTGGGAAAGAATCCACCTGCAATTCAGGAGACCCTGGTTCGATTCATGGGTTGGAAAGATCCGCTGGGAAGGGATAGGCTACCCACTCCAGTATTTTGGGGCTTCCTTTGTGGCTCAGCTGGCTGGAGTGAGATTCACTCGTTTATTCATTCAACATGCATTTACCGAGCACCTACTGTATGCTAGGCATTGTGGATACACTGGTGACCAAGACAAAGTCCCTTGCCTTGGGGAGTTTACCTCCAATGAAAGGCAAACAGATAGGAAACAATAAAATCAATAAACCAGAAAAGTTTCAAGTGGCGGAAGCACTATGAAGGAAAGCAAGCAGAGATGTGGCCAGGATGACTAGGATCTGGGCACCATAGGACTGCAGGATCAAAGAAGGTCTACCTAAGAAGGTGATATTTGAGTGAAGACCCAGATAAAAGAAGAAAGCAAACCATGTGACTACCTGGTAGAAGAGTGTTCCCAGGCAGAGGGAGCAACCAGTACCAAGGCCTTGAAGTGGGAATGGGCTTGGCATATTTGAGAAGCAGCAAGAAGGCAGCAGTGACCAAAAAAGAGCTTGCAAGGAGAGTGGTAAGCGATGAGGCCAGAGAGGAAGCCAGAGGCCAGATGATGGTAGGGACTTTTCATCTTCATATAATGTGATGAGAAGCAATGGGAAGGTGTGCTGGGGAACAATAAGATATAATAAACTTTTTTCTTTAGTAATAGGTTTATTGAGATATTACTATAATTCATATGCTATACAATTCACCCATTTATTTATTTATATTGAATATAGTTGATTTATTAATACAATGTTGTATTAGTTTCAGGTATACAGTAGAGTGATTCAGTTATATCTATATATGTATGAAAATAGATGCATATATCTTTTCTAGATTCTTTTCCATTATGCTTTATTACAAGACATTGAATATAGTTCCCTCTGCTATACAGTAGGTTCTTGTTGTTTGTTTTACACATAGTAGTTTGTATCTGCTCATCCCAAACTCTTAATTTATCCCTCCTCTACCCTTTCCCCTTTGTAACCGTAAGTCTGTTTCCTATGTCTGTGAGTCTGTTTTGTAAATAAGTTCATTTGTATCATTTTTTAGATTCCACATATAAGTGACATCATATGATATTTGTCTTTCTCTGTCTGACTTCATTTAGTATGATAATCTGTATCTAGGTTCATCCATGTTGCTGAAATGGCATGATTTCATTCCTTTTTATGGCTGAGTAGTATTCCATTGTGTGTGTGTGTGTGTGTGTGTGTATACCACATCTTTTTATCCATTCATCTGTCAACGGACATCTAGGTTACTTCCGTTTCTTGGCTATTGTGAACATTGGGATGCATGTATCTGTTCACCCATTTAAAGCATATAATTCATTGGTTCTTAGTATATTCCCATATATGTGCAACCATCAACAGTTTAATTCCAGAAAGTTTGCCACCCTTTACCCATTAGCAATCACGTCCTGCTTTTACCGTCACCTACCCTGGCCATTGGTAATCTCTAATCTACTTTCTGTCTCTTGGATTTGCCTAGTCTGGACATGTCACATGAATAGAATCATACAATGTGTTACCTTTTGTGACTAGCTTATTTCACTTAGCATAATGTCAACAAAGTTCATCCATGTTATAACATGTATAAGAACTTCATTCCTTTTTACTGGCAAATAGTGTTTCATTGTGCGGATATACCACATTTGGTTTATCCATTCATCCATTGATGGACATTTGGTTTGTTTCTACCTTTTGGCTATTATGCATAGTATTGCTACAAGCATTCATGTACATGATTTTTTATGAACATATGTTTTCAGTTTTCTCGGGTGATAACTATGAGTGGAACTGCTGGATCATGTCATAATTCTGCGTTTAATCATTTGAGAAACTGCAGTCTGTTTTCCATTGTGGCTGCATAATTTTATATTTCCTCCAGCAATGTACTTGTGGCCAATTCCTCCACATCCTTGCCAACACTTGTGACTGTCTGATTCTAGCCATCTTAGTGAGTGTGAAGTGGGATCTCACTGTGGTTTCAGTGCGCATTTCCCTGATGACTAAAGATGTCAAGCATCTTTCCATGTGCTTACTGGCCGTTTATGTATGTTCTTTGGAGAAATGTCTCCCTATTTGCACATTATGTTAGTATTTGTCTTTTTAGTATTGAGTTGTAAGAGTTCTTTATATATTCTATTGATAAATACAAGTTCCTTATCAGGTAGATGATTGGCAAATATTTTCGGTTCTGTGAGTTGTTCTTTTCATTTTCTTGATGGCGTTGTTTGAAGCACAAAAGGGTTTTTTTTAATGAAGTACAGTTTATCTTATTTTTTTTTCTGTTGCTTGTGCTCTTGGTGTCATATCTAAGAACCCATCCCCTTGTCCCTTAACTTCGAGAATGACTCTCCTGGCCACCGTGCTGGGAACAGATGGCAGGCAGGGACGCAGAGTACCGAGCAGAGGCAGAATGAAAGTGGCCCTGAGGGGTCACTCTGAGCACTCAATGCAGAACCTCGACCTCCTGATTGAGGGCTGGGCTCCAAAGCCTGCAAAACAGCCCAGACCCGGACACAAGCATTTACATGCTGTCCTCATTTTCTTGCTTTTCTTTTATGTAAATCCTGCATGCACCTGTTGGAAAACTCAAATGTCTGGAAAATAGGCTCAGATGTGGATGGCCTTGGGTGGCTGGGGAGGAGCCCCTCTCACACTAACTCAGTGTAGGACCTGAGAAGACACCTTTCCTCTTTCTGGGCCCCAGTTTCCACATCTCTGTTATGTGAGGGGCTGGACTTGGGTCTGCTGTCCACAGGCTTCTGGGTCTTCACTTTCCCAGTCTCACAGGGTAGCTAAATGAGGCTGGCAGAAAAGATTTATTGTGGGAGTGAGAGCAAACCACAAAGCAATATTTACAGTATGAGCCCATGATTTGTTTGGCATAGGAAAACTTCTGGAAATATACACCCAAAGTATCAGCAGTGCTTGTCTCTGGCATGTGGAAGATGATGCGTTTTTGTTTTTCCTCTTTCAGTGTGCTTGTATGTTCTGATTTTTCACTTTGATAAACGTGTTTTGCTTTTGTAACAAGGAAAAAAAGAAAAGCATAAGAGAAAGAAAGTGAAATTGACATTTTAAAATTAAATTTTATTTATTTATTTTTGGCTGTGCTGGATCTTCGTTGCTATGCGGTCTTTTCTCTAGTTGTGGCAAGCGGGGGCCACTCTCTCATTGCGGTACACTGGCTTCTCATTGCAATGGCTTCTTGTGGAGCACGGGCTCTAGGAGTGGGGGCTTCAGCAGCTGCTGTGTATGGGTTCTAGGGCATGGGCTTCAGCAGTGTGGCACACAGACTTGGTTGCTCTGCAGCCCTCAGCATTGGCAGGTGGATTCTTAATCACTGGACCACCAGGGAAATGCTAAAATTGACATTTTTTAAAGAGAGAGATTGCCTAGAGGTCATCAACAGGGAAAGGGAGCAAAAAAGATAGTCTCTACCAGAGCCAGTAGGAGCACGTGTCAACACACCTTTCAAAACATGAGGTGCGCTCTCCACCAAGGGAGGTTGGGTGTCCCAGAAATTGGACTCTGAGATGGAGATGAGTGTGCAGGAAGTGTATTAGGGAGGATCTCAGGATCTGCAGCTTTGGAAAGAGAGTGAAGAAGCAGGGTTGTGCAGGTGGGACAAAGCGTACTGCTGCCCTAAGGCCTTGCTCAGTCAACCTAAGTGGGAGTCTCTGGCTCTGAGCCGGCAGTTCAGAGTTGGCCTGACTGGGGATGAAAGAGCCACCCTAAGAAGAAGGTATGACATTTGACAAGGAATCCCCACAGATTCCCCAAAGCAAAGGGCTCCCCAAGGAAAGCAAAGGAATCCCCAAAGCAGTACAATGCTGCCTAAGGCAGCTCTGTAGACACTTAGGAGACTAAATTGTCCCTGAGGTGAGATCTGGGCAGCACATCGGTGTCTGCTATCAGGAGACTGCCTGGCAAAGAAGACCTCCATTGGCAGATGTTAGAGGGGTTTTCAAAGAGGAAAGCATCATTTTTAAATTCAGATGCCTGGCTGCCCTCCCATTCTGAGCCCTAATCTCTATTCCAGTTTGTCTCCTCAGGCAGTGACCTTTGAGGGCCACTGATGGGCCAGCCTTTAGTTTAGGTGCTTTCCACGATCCACAACACTACTCCCAACTTTATCTCCTAGGATACTTTCATTGCTCTGGAATACAGACAGAATGGAAATATTCTGAGCACATTTTATCAATGAGGAATCCTAGGTTCAGAGAGAAGACCCAGCTAAGTTGTGATGATGTAGGCTCAGAGCCAGCTCTGTCCAGCCCCAGGTCCCACCCTCTGTGTCCCTGGTAACACAGCTGCCCAGACTTTCAAGTGATTTGTTTTGTGATCAAATGGACAAATCTGTTCCTTCTCATTATTGCTAAACCAGTTTGTTCCCCATGCCCACCAATCAGTTTCCAGATGAGCCCATCTCAATCCTGCAAATCACAAAGTGCACTTTTACTTAGTTGATGCAACATGAAATCGCCCTTCCTCTCCTGGAAAGCTGCTGTCTTTGGAGGGGAGCAGAGCTCTCTTGCACCTGAGCCTCCTCAGTTTGGGGGGACACGGGAGGCTGAAGCCAGTCTGGCTGAGTTAAGCTTGAGTTAATCTTATTAACCTGTGAGATCAATTGGCTGAAGGCACCAGGCAAGTGACAGTACAGGCATTAATTCAGTAGTGACCAGAGCAGCCTGACAGCCAGGGACTGATTTATCAGTCTTTTTAATGGATGGGATTGCATTTAGCTAATTGAGTCTGAGCCTGGCATGAATATGCCCTCTCTTCAGGCAACCCCCTTGTAACAAGGTGCTCCTGAGTGGATGTCCTACAGAGGGAATAGTGAGGGAAGAAGAAGCAGGTAGCAATTAATGCCCTCTTCCCGTCAGCACGCTGTAAGGACTGGTTTGGGGACCCAGGTGCCTAACTTGCATGCTGCTCTCAGGAGGCAGTGGTTCCCAAATGTGATCCTCACACCAGCAGGGTCAGCATCCCGTGGCGACTTGTGAGAAATGCAGAATTTTGGACTCTACTCCAAACCTACTCGATTATAAACTCTGGGAGTGGGGCCCAGCGATTTGTGTTTTAAGAGGCCCTCCATGGAATTCTGATTCTCAGTAAAGTCTGAGACTCACTGAAGGAGATGTGAGCACAAACTCTGGCACCAGGCAGCCTGCGTTACTAGCTATGACTTTGAACAAAAGACCTAACTTTTCAGTATCTCAGTTTCTTCATCTGTAAAATGGGGGCTATAATAGTACCTGCCTTACAGGGTTCACAACAATCCTACAAGATTAAACTTGCAAAGTGCCTAGACCAATGTCTGGGACATGTAAGGAGCTATATTTATAAATGTTGTCTTTGTGTTGTTCAGTCACTAAGTCATGTCCAGCTCTTTGTGACCACACGGACTGCAGCACACCAGGCCTCCCTGTCCCTCATCATCTCTCAGAGTTTGCCCAAGTTTGTGTCCATTGAATTGGTGATGCCGTCCACCCATCTCATCCTCTGCCACCCTCTTCTCCTTTTGCCTAGTGTAACATTTATGTATGTTAACAACTGTTATTGTTGGAAATAATGGAGCCTAGGGCTTCTGTCTGCTCCTTCAGCATGACAGTGATTCTAAGTAAAAAACAGGGTCGTAAACTTTCTATGATTTGATAAGTAAAAAAAAAAAGTACAAAGTTGTATCTTGACTGTTATTGCACTTATGTAAAACTGTGTATGCACATGAACAGGGTAAAATCATGGGCGATTTATTTCTCTAATCACAAACATTTGCATGTGATTAAATATATCTTTGGAATCAAAATATTAAATAAATCAGATTAGACGAGAAAAATGTATTGCGTCATAGACAACCAATGGGTGGAGTTGAAGAAAAGACTGCTCTAGAGCACTCAAGGTACAGGACTGCCTTTATGTTGTCCCTGTCTCCATTCAGGTACAGGAGGGCAAAACTAAAGTCCCTCAAGGTTAAAATGGAAGAGGTGAGCCAGAGTCTGGTCCAAATAAAGAACCTCAATAGTGGCACCAAAGATGGCTGAGAGGTGGGCATGAGGGCTGGACAGTGAACTCATCCTCAGAAAGGGAGAAGCATTCCAGCTGAGACTCAGCATGGTCTTGGGAGCTCAGACCTTGCTGATTTCTTGGAAACATCTGAATATTTGGTGAGAGCTTCAACTAGATCTCCATCTCTAAAGGGAATAAGTCCAGCTAGCTGGCACATCTATATCCCCATCTTTCTACCTACATATATATTTAGGTACCAGGGGACTCCTGACTGGACTGTAAAATCCTAGCCTAAGGTCAGAACAGCTGACTTTAGGATCAAGGTCCAGGTCAGATGACTGGGGTAGGTATGTAGGAAGTTTGAAACTTCAGGCATGTGTGCTACTCCCAGCTCTACTTTCCTCTTTTAAACTCTGCTACTTAGAACAACGACTCTCCAGATAGAGTTTACTAAGATCTCTACAAGCAGTATTTCTTTGTACCTTGGTAACCAGTTTACTTTTAAATGGTAGCATATCTGTTGATACATGGTCACTATGGAATCTAAGACATACTAGAATTTCTGCAGTTTATCAATTAGCTACCATGATCTTGGGCTTCCCTCGTGGCTCAAAGGTAAAGAATCCACAAGAGACACAGTTGATCCCTGGGTTGGGAATATCCCCTGAAGAAGGAAATGGCAACCCACTCCAGTATTCTTGCCTGGAGAATCTCATGGACAGAGGGGCCTGGCACAGAAGGGCTGCAAAGAGTCAGACAAGACATAGTCACTAAACAACAACGCTGATCTCATCTTGTGGCCTTTGTTTTGACACTTGAGTATGATATTGTGGTACACTTCTGACTTACCAAGGTTCTTTTTCATGTATATAACAGCTTTATTGAGACATAATGCATGCATTTACCATACAGTTCACACATTTTAAAATGTACAATTCAGCGGGTTTTAGTATATTTAAAGAGTTGTACAACTGAACAACAAGAGTTCTGCAGCAATCACCCCAATCTTGGAACATTTTCAGTACCCTGAAAGAAACCTTAAACCCCCTTCCCAGCCCTAGATAACCACTAATCTACTTACTATCTCTATGGATTTGCCTATTCTGGGCATGCCATGTAAATAGAATCATTCACTATGTGGCCTTTTGTGTCTGGCTTCTTTGGTGTGGCATAATGTTTTCAAGGTTTATTGATGTTGTAGTATGTCTCATTACTTCATTCCCTTTTATGACTGGATCAGTTCAGTTCAATTCAGTTACTCAGTTCTGTCCCACTTTTTGTGATCCCATGGACTGCAACATACCAGGTTTCCCTGTCCTTCACCATCTCTCTGAGCTTGCTCAAACTCATATCCTTTGAGTCAGTGATGCCATCCAACCGTCTCGTCCTCTGTCGTCCCCTTCTCTTCCAGCCTTCAATCTTTCCTAGCATCAGGATCTTTTCCAATGAGTCAGCTCTTCTCATCAGGTGGCCTAAGTATTAGAGTTTCAGCTTCAGCATCAGTCCTTCCAAATGAATATTCAGGGTTGATTCCCTTTAGGATTAACTGGTTTAATCTCCTTGTTGTCCAAGGGACTCTCAAGAGTCTTCTCCAACACCACAGTTCAAAAACATCAATTCTTCAGTGCTCAGCCTTCTTTTTGGTCCAACTCTCACATCTGTACATGACTACTGGAAAAACCACAGCCCTGGCTATATGGACCTTTGTCAGCAAAGTAATGTCTTTGCTTTTTAATGCGCTATTTAGGTTTGTCACAGCTTTTCTTCCAAGGAGCAAGCATCTTTTAATTTCATGGCTGCAGTCACCATCTGCAGTGATTTTGGAGCCTAAGAAAATAAAGTCTCTCACCATTTCCTTTGTTTCCCCATCCATTTGCCATGAAGTGATGATGCCATGATCTTAGTTTTTTGAATATTGAGTTTTAATCCAGCTTTTTCACTCTCCTCTTTCACCTTCATCAAGAAGCTTTTTAGTTCCTCTTTGCTTTCTGCCATAAGAGTGGTGTCATCTGCATATCTGAGGTTATTGATATTTCTCCTGGCAATCTTGATTCCAGCTTGTGCTTCATCCAGCCTGGCATTTCACGTGGTGTACACTACATATAAGCTAAATAAGTAGAGTGACAATATACAGCCTTGACAACAACAACCAGTCTGTTGTTCCATGTCCAGTTCTGTTGATTCTTGACCTATATACAGGTTTCTCAGGAGGCAGGTAAGGTAGTCTGGTATTCCCATCTCTTTAAGAATTTTCTACAGTTTGTGATCCACACAGTCAAAGGCTTTAGCATATGACTGGATAGTATTCCATTGTATGACTACACCATATTTTGTTTATTTTTTTATCTATCCATCAGCAGATGCACACAGGTTGCTTCCTCTTTTGGCTATTGTAAATAATGTGGCTATAAATATTCATTTACAAGTTTTTGTGTGGATGTGTATTTTCATTTCACTTGAGTGTATGCCTAGTAATGGAAGTACTGGATTGTATGATGACCCCATATTTAACATTTTGAGGGACTGACCATTTTCCAAAGCAGCTGCACTATGTTACATTCCCACCAGCAATGTAAGAGTACCAGTTTTTTCACATCCTCATCAACATTTGTCTGACTTTTTGATTCTAGCCATCCTAGTGGGTGTGGAGTGGGATCTCACTGTGTTTTTTATCTGTATTCTCCTAATGGCTAATGATGTTGAACATCTTTTATGTGCTCATTGGCCATTTGTATATCTTGGAGAACTGTCTAATCAGATATTTTACCCATTTTTGAATTCAGTTATCTGTCTTTTTATTACTGATTTGTAAGAGATGTTTATATATTCTGGGTACAAGTCTGTTATTAGGTACATGATTTGCGAATATTTTCTGGCTTCTGGAGGCTATTTACTTTTATGTATTTATTTATTTATTTTTGTCTGCCTTAAGTCTTTCTTGCAGTGCATGGGCTTTCTCCAGCTGTAGCAAGTGGGGGCTGCTCTTCCGTTGTGGTGTGTGGGCTTCTCATGGTGGTGGGTTCTCTTTGCTGTGGGGCACAGGCTCTAGAGTGTGCCAGCTTTAGTAGTTGTGGTGTGTGGGGCACACACTTAGCTGCCTCGTGATACGCGGGGTCTTCCTGGACCAGGGATGGAGCCTGCGCCCCCTGAACTGGCAGGTGGATTCTTAACCACTGGGTGGCCAAAGAAGGCCAGGGTCCTTACTCACTCAATGGCATTATTTATAACACATTTTTTAAATTTTAATAAATTCCAGTTTATTTTTTCTTTTTTTATTTGTGCAACGTGTCACAACTAAGCAACTGTTGTATAATCCAAGGTCTCAAAAATTTATGTCTATATTTCCTTCTCAGTTTCATAGTTTTAGTTGTTATGTGTAAGTCTTTGATCTAATTTGAGTTTAATTTTGTGTCAATGTAAGAAAGAATTCCCAAGTTCGTGCTTCTACATGTGGAGATCCAGTTGTCCTAATACCACTTGTTGAAAAGACTGTTTGTTCTTTACCCATTGAATGAATTTGGCACCCTTGTCAAAAATCAGTTGGCCATGAGTATTATTTCTGGATTCTCAATTCTGTTCCATTGATCTATATGCTATCCTTTTACTGCTACTACTAAGTCACTTCAGTCGTGTCCGACTCTGTGCAACCCCACAGACGGCAGCCCACGAGGCTCCCCCGTCCCTGGGATTCTCCAGGCAAGAACACTGGAGTGGGTTGCAAGTGGAAGTGAAGTCGCTCAGTCGTGTCCGACCCTCAGCGACCCCTTCCAGGCTCCTCCGTCCATGGGATTTTCCAGGCAAGAGTACTGGAGTGGGGTGCCATTGCCTTCTCCAATCCTTAGGCTAGTAGCACATTATTTTAATTACTGTGCATGTGTGCTCAGTTGTATCCGACTCTTTGCAACCCCATGGGTTGCCCACCAGTGTCCTCTGTCCGTGAAATTCTGCAGGCAAGAATACTGGGGTGGGTTGCCATTTCCTACTCCCAGTAGCTTTGCATCGAGTTTTGAAATTGGTGGGAAGTGTGAGTCCTCCAACTGTGTTCTTTTTTAAGTTTGTTTGGGTCCCTGGAATTTCCATATGAATTTTAACCTCAGCCTGTCAATTTCTACAAGGAATTCAACTGGACTTCTGATCCAAATTGCATTCAATCTGTAGATCATTTTGGAGGTATTGCTGTCTTAACAATGTTAAGTATTTGGTCTTTCCATCTGTTTCAGTCTTCTTTCTTTTGTAAGTTTTCAGTGTACAACTCTGGCACCACTTTTGTTTAATTTTTTCTAAGTGTTTTATTCTTTTGATGATATTGTAAATGGAGTTATTTTCTTAATTTTACTTCAGATTGTTCATTACACATATATAGCAATACAATTTTTATATTGATTTCATATCCTACAACTTTGTTGAATTCATCCATTACTTTGAATAGTTTTTAGTGGATTCCTTAGAATGTCTATATACAGGATCATGTCATCTGTCCTTTTTCCTTTCCAGTCTTTCCAGATCCTTTAATTTCTTTTTCCTATCAAATTGCTCTGGCTAGAACCTCCAGTACAATGTCAAGCAGAAGTGGCAAGAGAGGATACCCTTGTCCATTCCTGGTCTTGAGGGAAAACTTCTAGCATTTCACTATTTTGATGTTCTTGTGGGTTTTTCACAGATGCCCTTTGTCAACTTGGAAAACTTTCTTCCTATTTCCACTGGTTGAGGGTATTTTTTTTTATCATGAAAGGGTGTTGGATTTTGTCAAGTCCTTTCTCTGTGCCTTTTGAAATAATTATGTTTTTGCTTTATATTCTGTTGATATGCTGTACTTCATAAAATGATTTTCAAACATTACAACAACTGTGCATTCCTGGGATAAATCCTACTTGGCCATGGTGTGTGATCCTTCTTTTTTAAATTTATTTATTTTTAATTGAAGGATAATTGCTTTACAATATTCTGTTGGTTTCTGCCATATGTCAACATAAATCAGCCATAGATATACATATGTCCCCTCCCTCTTCAACCTCCCTCCCGCTTCCCACCCCATCCCACCCCTCTAGGTTGTCACAGAGACCCAGGTTGAGTTTCCTGAGTCATACAGCAAATTCCTACTGGCTATCTATTTTACATGTGGCAATGTGTATGT
This sequence comes from Capra hircus, assembly GCF_001704415.2. Lineage (NCBI taxonomy): Eukaryota > Metazoa > Chordata > Mammalia > Artiodactyla > Bovidae > Capra > Capra hircus. The sequence goes on along the minus strand of NW_017189516.1, from coordinate 9,879,089 downwards.
TGCTGGATTTGGTTTGCTCATATCTTGTTGAGGATTTTTGAGTCCATAATAATAAGAGATGTCAGTCTGTAGTTTTCTTGTTATGTTTTGTGTCTGTTTTTGTTATCAGGATAATACTGACCTCATAGAATGAGTTGAGAAGTATTACCTCTTCTTCTACATTTTGAAAGAGTTTTTTAAGAATTGACATTAATTCTTCTTTAATTATTTGGTAGAATTCATCAAAGAAGCTATCTGTGTCTGCGCTTTTCTTCATGGGTAGTTTTGATTATTAATTCAATCTCTTTACTTACAACAAGTTTATTTGGAGCTTTTGTTTCTTCTTTGTGTCTTTTCAATAGTTTGTATCTTTCTAAGAATTTATGCATTTCATCTAACTTGTATAATTTATTGTCAAACAATTGTTCATAGTATTCTTTTATAATCTTTTTTATTTCTGTAAGGTGGATTGTAGTGTCCCCTTTTTAATTTCTGATTCAAGTAATTGGGATCTTCTCACTTTTATTCTTGGTCAATCTAGCTAATCAAAGTTCTTTTGAATTCTCATTTGATCCTCAGTTTCTTTCTGCCTATGTTTGGGAGACTTGGCCAACCTAAGAACATACATATATTTCTTTTATAGTCAAAAGAATAAGTCTTCTTCACATTCCAGCACATGAAGCTCTCAATCTAAACCCCCAAAGCATACTATTCTGTTCCCTTGGCTAACGGAGGCAGATTCATTGTGAACCAGCCTCTTTATTAGCCCCGGCTGTAGTTCATAAGACTATCACAATCTCAGCCACTCATTTTAGAAAATAAGCTGCAGCCCTTTTAGCACACTGGCCATCAGCCAAGTATTGCTTATTTCTGAATAAATATGAGGACCTGGGGAAGAGCAGAAGGCAGCAGACCCTGGCTAGCTAGAAGCCCCAAGCAAAGCATTGTGAGTAGACCTGAGGCCTGGTCTTGATAAACAGGGCTCTTTGAGTTTTGAATGGGAACAGAGGCAAGTTAGAAAGGCCAGAGGCCTCCTGCTGTTCTGACCATTTGTCTCCTTAGCCATGGCACCCAGACTGTGCTGCCCTGGTTGGCAGGGATTCAGCTGACAGGTGGCAAAGTCAGGAAGTCAGGAAAAGGCATTTGGTGTTTTGGGAAAGTGCCAATTTTGACTGGTGGTCTGGGGGGCATAGCACAGTTGGTGATCTTTTCCCTCTCTGCAAGCCTTAAGTCTGGCTGGGGTGTTGGGGTTAGAAGCATCTATTATCTCAGAAAATGTCTTTGAGCCAATAAAATGTTCGCTTAAAGATTATTTCCAGACTAATAGGAAATCTGTATGTGCAAGCAAGTCCAAATTTTAAAAGGGAGCAAAACCCACTGAGATTTCACTGGAAAGGAAGTGGCAACAAATCAGCTCTTAGGGATGAGTGTGTGGTGAGCTTGAAATTCAAACCAAGTGTGACAGCCTCAGCCCCACCCTGGGCTGCTGACTCAGGACCAAGAGGAAGAAGGAGCTGCCAGACTTCATGATTTCTGTAAACAGTTCTTGAAAGAGAAACCACACACTTGTCTTTCTGCCAGCCCCTAGCTTCTCCTTAGAGCTTAAAATGCAGCTATTGTCTTTTCTGTGACACTGTAGGGCAGGGCTTCTCAACTTGAGCTCTGTGGACCTCCAAGCAGTTTGTGGAAAGAATTTAGGGGGTCTATGAACTTGGATGGGAAAACTATTTGATCCTTTTCCACTAATCTCTAACAGAAATTTAGCATTTCCTCAAATTTGGAATGTAGGCAGCAAGCCATAATAGTATTAACAGTATCTGTGACTTTATCTGCAATAGAAATCACAAATATTTTCATATCAGATTACAGTTATTGTATCTCCAAAGTTATTTATGCTGAGCATCACTTCAAAACTCCTAATCTATAGACTTGTCACTCAGTCTTGTAACTTAATGCATTATTAAAGTAATATAACTAGATCATAATTTCTTAAAAGTATTCTTATAACCATTTCAATATGATTCATTTCCTTTGTAATTCTACACATTATATTTTATGGTCTGAAACCCATATTCTGAGGTCCAGAGGTTTGACCAAACTGCTAGAGGGACCGATGACCAAAAAGAGGCTGAGACCCTTGCCCTATATCCCGGTGCTCTCCTGCTCCACTGGCTTAATTTCTGATCTACAAAACTTTCCTTATCTTATTGGAGGGCTCAAAAACACTTGTGTGCTAGTGCTGTGACATTAGGCAAATTCAAATTTCCCTGCTGCTTCTCAATCTGCAAAGTGGGGAATAACACTACCAACTTACCTACTTTTATAGGGTTGTTGCAATGACTCGATGAGTTAATACATGTAAAGCACTTGAAAGTGAAAGTGAAGTCACTCAGTCGTGTCCGACTCTTTGCGACCCCTATCAGGCTCCTCCGTCCATGGGATTTTCCAGGCAAGAGTGCTGGAGTGGGTTGCCATTTCCTTCTCTAGGGGATCTTAATAGTAGCTGCTCATAAGTATTAGTTATTTTTATTATTGTTGTTCATATTGATTATCTCACTAATATATATATATATCTCCTAATATATATATATATATATGTGTGTGTGTGTATATATATACTATTACTATCTCTGTTTTTAGAAAAAGGAAACTGGAGCTTAGAGAGGTGAAATGACTGACCCAAGGATACACACAAGGAAATGGTTGAGCCAGAGTTCAAAGCCAGGTCTGTGTGACTCTCAAGGCCAGCAGAGGTCTCTCTTCACCACATGGCTGATTAGAAGCAACTGCCCGTCTCCTCCAAACAGATGGGGACCATCAAGGGGGGAGTCGTTTGGGGATGAACAACAAGCTCTGCACTCTCTTCCCCAACTTGTTCCTACTGTCCACACCTCCAGCTTAATGCGGGGAGAGGGCTGCTCCCAGCTCCACTTATATGCCGTCAGCCCTCAACCAGATCTCAGGAGGCCAGTCCTCCCATCCTCCCAAAGTCTATTGCCAGTGCAGCCCCTACACGTGAAGGGGACAAATGAATACCAAGCTCATTTGGGGTCATGAACCAGCCTCTCAGTTCAGTTCAGTCACTCAGTCGTGTCCGACTCTTTGTGACCCCATGAATCGCAGCACGCCAGGCCTGCCTGTCCATCACCAACTCCCGGAGTTCACTCAGACTCACATCCATCGAGTCAGTGATGCCATCCAGCCATCTCATCCTCGGTCGTCCCCTTCTTCTCCTGCCCCCAATCCCTCCCAGCATCAAAGTCTTTTCCAATGAGTCAACTCTTCGCATGAGGTGGCCAAAGTACTGGAGTTTCAGCTTTAGCATCATTCCCTCCAAAGAAATCTACTCAAGCCTTATAGAGTATTGGAGTTTGGGGTAGGGGAGCAACTGGGGACTCAGAAATGGATGAGCTTGTCTGGGCAGTGAAAGCGGCATTAAGAAGGAAGTGGTCTGGGAGCAGAGGAGATCACCAGTTGGAGTGGGCCAGGAGTGCTTATGAATTTTTAAAGCAGAGGAAATAGGCCATGCAAAGGGCCAGAAGCATAAAAGAGTCTGGTATGTAAGGAAAGAAGAAAGTAATTCAGGATGTCTGGGGTTTGGATTGAATGGAAGAGGGAAGAAGGTTGGCATGGGCAGATGAGATGGCAGTTTATTTATAACCAGATAGTGAGGAAGGCTGCAGCCATGAAATTAAAAGATGCTTGCTCCTTGGAAGAAAAGTTATGACCAACCTAGACAGCATATTAAAAAGCAGAGACATTCATTACTTTGCCTAAAAAGGTCCGTATAGTCAAAGCTATGGTTTTTCCAATAGTCATGTATGATGTGAGAGTTGGATGATAAAGAAGGCTAAGTGCTGAAGAACTGATGCTTTTGATCTGTGGTGTTGGAGAAGACTCTTGAGAGTCTCTTGGACTACAAGGAGATCAAACCAGTCAATCCTAAAGGAAATCAGTCCTGAATATTCATTGGAAGGACTGATGCTGAAGCTGAAACTCCAATACTTTGGCCACCTGATGTGAAGAGCTGACTCATTGGAAAAGATCCTGATGCTGGGAAAGATTGAAGGCGGGAGGAGAAGGGGATGACAGAAGATGAGATGGTTGGATGGCATCACCGACTCAATGGACATGAGTTTGAGTAAACTCCAGGAGTTGGTGATGGACAGGGAGGCCTGGCGTGCTGCAGTCCATGAGGTCACAAAGAGTGGGACACGACTGAGTGACTGAACTGAACTGAGTGAGGAAGGTCAGAACCTGGTCCACAAATGTTCCAATAGAGGAAGGAGAGCCGTTGAAAAGTTTTTATATAGTAGCGACAGAACCAGATTTGCCTGTTCAAAGAGCCATGCCCACCCACCCCACAAGCAAGCTTGCAGAAGGTGGATTGCTTAGAAGGGGTAGAGACTAGAGGCTGGTTAGACCAACAGGTAGCGCTACTATAAAGAACCTGCCTGCCAATGCAGGAGACAAAAGAGACTAGGGTCGGGAATATCCTCTGGAAAAGGAAATGGCAACCCACTCAACTATTCTTGCCTGGAGAATCCCATGGACAGAGGAGCCTGGTGAGCTGTTGTCTATGGAGTTGCAAAAGAGTCGGATATGACTGAGCAACTAAACCACAACAAACAAGCCCAATAGGGAGGCTACTTCAGCAGTGGGCAGAGAGATGAGGCGGGGCTAAACTGGGAAGGGAGGAGCCTGGAGCTTCTGACATTCCCTCTGGCTCAGCCTCTGCACTAAGTGGTGAGGAGGAGGTGGGATCAGGACCACAATTGCTGGGGGTGCTTGCCCTCCTCAAGCTTCATTGTGTTTGGAAAGTCTTCTTTACGCCAAAAGACAATCGCCGTGAATTCACAGGCTAACACTTCCAAGAGCAGAATAAATAGCCAGGACCCTTCTTTCTGGCTCTGCCCTCCTAGGAGAGTAGCTGAGATGAGAGGCCCCAGCTCTACCCCTCTGCGTGGTAGGCAGGAAGGAGAGAGGGGGCCTCGAAGAGCAGGTCAGAGCCTGCCCTCAGCCAAAGGAAATATCCACCCTCCTAAGCCTTTCAGAGACTGTTTTCTTCCAAGTAGGTCCCGCTGTTACCAGGGCAACGAAGAACCCTGGGCTTTGTGTTTCTGTCTGTGGAGTCCCTGGAGAGAAGTGATCTGTGGAGCTTTCCCTAGTCTAGGCAGGAAGCAGGAAGTGCTAGCTGGAGGTGGAGCCCCTACTCCTACTTAGAGATAATCTCTTGCCTTGTTAATGCCTTTCTTCATCCCCCGGGAGGGGCCAAGGCCCCAGGAAAGTCCGTTCTGGCAGCCTAGGCTCTGGTGGACCTGGTTTCTCAAGGCCAGGCCCATCTCATGGCACACCTCTCTCAGGAAGTGCAGCCTGAGCAAGTGTCCTGGAGGGGTAAGCTCATGCCAGGCCACGCTACATGCTGGGGGATCACTGCACAAATATTTCTTGATCCCATACCACATGCTGGTGCAGGATTTCCAGGCTGGCTCCTGCTCCAGGGAGCTCTGTGGGAAGGCTCAGAACCAAACTGGCCACTAAATGTCACCTGAGCTGGTTGGCCTCCAAGGCTCTTTTCTGCACTGGGCTGGGCTAGTCATTAGAATTGCCTAGGGAGCTTTTTAGAAATAGAAATTCCTGGAGATTCTGATTCCGCCAGTGTGGGTGTGAGTGGAGGGTGGAGGCTAAGTTCTGGATGTCTAATTGCTAGACCTCACAGTTGAACTCTGCAGACGGAGCAAGTGACCTTAAGCTGCCTCTTTTGGGCTTTTGTTCTATTTCCTTGTTTGGGGCATGCAAATGGGCTTCTGTGAGATACAGCCTGCTCACTTCCATTGGGCAGCCAGGATCCCAGGTACGGCCCGCCATCTCCTGAGTCCTGCATGCACTCTGTTGCAGCAGCCCTGAAAGGTATTAGCATTTCTGGCACCCATGGCACTCTGCTGATTAATCCTGAAGCCCGCATCACCTCAGGCCCCCATCAACTTTCAGTTTTTTTTCACAGCTTTCTTCTCATCCACATCTTCCCCACTCAAGCTTCTGCAGATGGTTTTGTGAACTTAACTGCAAGATATCACAGGTGCACCTAATAAAGGTCATTTCAGCACATCCTTCCAAGTTAGATTGGGAGGGGGTGGTTCCTGACTCCGTTTTGGAGGGGGTCCTCTAGTCCTCCAACTTAATGCCATCTTGCTAATGCCCTTGGCAGCCTACCTCTAGGTCTCCATCCAGCAGCCCATGTATTCTTTGTTTATGTACTAAACTAGGGTTGTGATCCTGTGTGGATCATGAAATGCTAATACCTGTGCTGGATAGCTGTGTGCTGGGTCCAGGGGACTATATGGATGAGGAAACTATGTCCTAAGCAGGATTGGGAGTCACACAGGGTCCCAAATCCAGTCAGTGGTGTGACCAGACTGGAATACAGGGCTCTTTTTCCTATACTCACAGGGCTCCCCACTGCAAGGGTTGGCAAGGCTGAGCCTGCTCTTACTTGCCCCCACCTCCTTTGACAGGCCATCACATACGCAATCTGGGATCACCTAGCTCTCCCTGAAATGGCATGAGAAACTCCATTGGGTGCTGGAGACTTAATCTGATCCCCTAAAGCAGAAAGGGGAGCTCCAGTACTCACTGATGCTTCTCATGGCCCCACAGCCTTGTTCCTCCCCAAAAGGGGGCAGTTGTCAGCCACACACTCATGCATACTCATCTCCATAAAATCAGCCCCGCCACTGGCCTGCCTTGCTCTTCAGTCCCTTCCCTGAAGGACAGAACTGGCTGGTTCTGGAACTTCCAGAGATCGGGCACCTGGTTGCTTTGGCAAAGACCCAGAATTCGGTCAGGTTAAGGCTTGAGCATGTCGCCGGGCTTTCTTGGGAAAAGGCTTGGAGTATCAGAATTGAGAGAGTGTAAATCTGGGAGTCGCAATGACCCAAGTCCACCATGCAACCTAGTATCTCTGAAATTCAGGTCCCTCAGTTCTAAAAGAAGACACCATTACCTTCTTCACTGAGTGTGGGAATGAAATGTGGTGAAAGTGCCTGGCACACGGTCAGAAACACGCTAGTTTCCGCCCTCTTTTCTCCCTCCTTCCCTTTGTTCCTTCCCCATAAAGAGGCATAGCAAGCGCACATCTGATGCCGGGCTTTGTTTCTCACATGTCTGTACGGTGGTGGGCAGGGCCGGACAGACCCTGTTGGAGGGCCAGTAGAGGGAGGCGGAGAGGGGTGAAGCATCCCTAGAGCTGAGGAATGGGCAGCTGTGGTGCTATGATAGCGCCACTTAGCAGCTGTAAACCTTGGGCCAGGCTTTCTCCTTTCTAAGCCTCAGTTTCCTCATCTGTAAGAGGAGAGTGAGATGAATGAGATAACGGGTGTGAAGTCCCTGGCAGAGCCACTGGTAGGGACTCCATAAGCGTTCTCACCCACTGTCCCAGGTGGGGAAAATTCAGCTCATGGCTGGGAAACTTGAGCAAATCCCAGAATGGGATTCAGTTTCTTCTGAGCCCACAGTCTGTGAGGAGCAGTGGATACTTGCTGGACAGTGTCCGCGTGGACTTGCTCTGAGAGTGTATTTGAAAATCTTCACCAGCTTTCTCACTGATGCCCCATAGCGCCATCTAGTGCCAAGAAGTGGAAGGGCCTTCCCCCTTCCCCTCTCCCTCCCTCCAAAGTCCTGTGTGCGCGTGTGTGTTGTGTTTGGAGGCCAGGGGCACTGCACTGTTACAGGATGGTAAGGCTAGTGCGCTCGTATCTTTATGTTAGTGGAGAACTAATGCTGTTTTTAATATGCCTAGTCCCTCCACTTCCCTCCTGATAGCTTCTGCCATTCACAGATTCAGCAGGCTGGAGCCCTTAGTTTGAAGGACTTCAAGGCTTCAGGCTAGGGTTGATACAGGCGAAGTGCCTGGGAAGTACCTAATGCCTCCTAGGTGGTCTTCTGTGCTTGCTCAATAACCCAGAGAAACACAGTCTTTACACACCCTTTATCTTTTTATTGAGGAGAAAGCTTTAGCATACAGAACAATTTCTCATCTTCACAACACAGTAAGACAACAATAACACATTGGTTTCAAATGATTTCTCCCCGGGTCTCTGGGAATCCCTGGGCTGCCCTCATACCCCTGCATGCATACGCCCACCCCCACCCACCCCTCTTTAAACCCAAGAAATAGCCCAAAGCCCATAGTTCCTCTTACAGCTATTGTGGCTGTTAGATCACAATATTGAAGATCTGGGAAAGGAGGGGAAGAGGGTCAAAGGGGAGCCCAAGCTCCCTTGCCACCAGAGGGCCACAAACCAGCTCACTGCTCAACTGTTCTTTCCCTGGCCGAGGCTACATGGGCTCAGGATGAAAAGCACCATGGGAACAGGCAGGGCCTGTGATGAGGGGTCCCTGGAAGCGTGGGTGGAAGGCACCTGTCCTTTGGACTTCTCTGACAGGGACATGGGCAGCAGGGCCAGAATGTTGATTAACCATCAGCAAACAAGAGTCCACAGCTTTGAAGAATGGCAGGCCTCCTTCTGGAACTCTCTCCTGAGAAAATAGCTGAAAAACAGACAAAATTTTCTTTACAAGCTTATTTACTTTTGAACTGGTGGGGATGGGGAAAACCAGGCAATTGACATGTCCAACACATTAGGAGAAAGCTCAAATGTTATTCAGTCTGTGTGATTACATAGGTGGCAGCCATTTTAAATCCTGCTGATCAAGAGTTCACAAATCTCAGCTTTGAAAAGACATGGCAAGAACACACTAGAAAGAAAGGCAGCAAAGCGTTAAGAGTGTGGCTTATCTGTGTGGTGGGATTCTGAATGTGGCTTTTGGATCCCCATCGTTTTCTCTATTTGCCAAATTTTCTATAATGATTATGTATTACTTTTCTATTTGGAGAAGGGAGTAGCTTTTTTAAAAGATAGCAACAGGTTATAGGAACCTGGCTCCACCAATCCCCAGGCTGAGAAATGTGTGAGCAACAGAAGTGCTTCTTACCTCCCACTGATGAATAGAGACCTCACCGGAAACCAGTCGGAGGACTGGGTTTCTGTGACTCCTCTTCCTCCTGCTCCTTTTTCTTGCCTCTGAGCTCAAACTCCTAAGGCTGGGCTGAGGTCATCTGTCAGACTCCAGTGAGGAACAGAGGTTTAATTGACTATGTTTTCTTCCCTCTGGCCACAGACACTTTGGCTGCACTTGCCCAGCCGCCAGGCCCTGTGCAGGAAGGCCAGTGTGGAGGGCAGTCCAGGCCATCAGTGGATCTGGCTGCCATTCTGTGGCCAGAGTAACACAGTATGTACTTTTCACTGCAGAACCGTGTCTTCTGGACCCAAGGCCAGCAGCAGGTCTCTGTGAAGGCCCCTAGGTTAGGACCCAGAAGCCCCAGGAGTTACTAGGAGGCAGTCAACCTCTGAAACCTCACCATCTGCTCAATGCCCAGCATCAGGCTATGGCTTGCCCCTCATGTGAGAGACGTGAGGTCATCCCGGTTGCAAAGCTGCAGGAGGCAGTCTCTGTAGAGAGAACCTTCCTCTCTCCTCTCAGTACTAAGGAGTCCTTCACATTGGAGTTGAAGAGCAGGCTTTGGACCTCTCTCTCTGGCATTCTGGGAAGGAAAGGCCAATTAACCCACCTCTGGAACCCCAAGAATGGCAAATCTTCTGCCAAGACCTGCGGCTGGAGACTGCAGTCCAAGGCCTGGCCAGCAGAGGAGACCACCATCCCTAAGGAAAGAGTCACTCCTTACAGGGTCAAATTGAGTTGTTGCTGCTGCTTTCTCCTCCTCCCCGGCCTAACTGCCTACCCTTTAGGCAATGTCAAGGAAAGGAGTAGGGCGTGGAATATTGGGCTGTGTCCACTAGGGATGCCCAGGAGAGCAGTGAAGTAAGAGGAAAGGGTCCCAGATCTGGCGAGCTCTCAGGCCCTAAGCCCATGGTCTGTGGGAAGGTGGAACCAGCTTGCTCAGTCAGTTGAAGACAGGTCTCAGCTGGGTGATCCACTGGACATGTGGCTTTGCATTCTCTCACTGGGCTAATTGGAGGGGCCTCTTCAGGGCCCTCCTGCTGGAGGGGTGACCTGAAGCAAGTGTAGGCTTCCAGGTACGTTTCTTGATAGCATCCTGCTGTCCACCAATTATACCTAGTAAGTGGCTTCAGTGGCTTTAGAAGTTCAGTGGAGCCTGTCCGGGGCAGAGCAGTGAGCCATTGGGTGAAGTCCAGGTTAGCCAGCCAGAGGATGAAACCATAGAATACAGTGTGAATTAACACAGGAGAGGTGAGGGCTTGGAACTAGAGGGGAAATACAAGAGGGTGACCAGTTCATTTATGGGAACAGGCCCATAAACCTGCTCTCTAGATCCTGGCAGGTATGAGCAGAGTGCACTCCGAGAGGAGACCTATCACTGCGCCCTCCTTTCCCGAGTGTCACTCCCCAGTCAAGGTCATGGGATGGTCTGGAGTCCTCCAGGTTTTGGGGTTCTGCAGGTCTGGAGCTTAAGTTCCCTTAAGTACTGGTCAGTGAATGAGGCAGGTGTGGCAGCGAAAGCAGGGGCAGGGAACACAGTGGAAGGGTGTGTTGTGGGGGAGGGGGCAGCTCACTGCAGCTCTCACACGCGAATACGGCCCCGTGCAGCCCGGTGGCCCCCCTGCCTCGGAGTGAGGCGAAATAGCACTGGGGGACGGCGTCGAATTTGGCGTTGCCCCAGGCGACCTGCGCGGCGAATTAGCGGCGGTGAACTGTAGAATGGTGAATTGATACCTGGAAGGCCCTCCAGAAGCGGGAGTCGATTCTGGTTCCTGCGTCTGCTGGGCTGTATGATGGGAGGCGACACATCTAGGAAGTTTTCATGATAGTAGCCAGAAGTCTGGGATGAAGCGTTGGCATAGGTGGGCTCCATCTCCATCAGCTCATCCAGGTCATCGTCTTGGGTCTCATCCTCTGTCTCCTGCTCCTGCTCGGGCTCTTGCGCGGGCTCCTGCTCTGGTTCCTGGCGGCCACCCTCATGTTCCTCTTCTTTCTTATCCTTACTCTGATCTTCCTCCTCCTTCTTCCTCTTCTTCCTCATCCCCTCCTCTTCCTCCTCTTCTTTCTCCTCCTCTTCTTCTGCCTCCTCTTCTTCCTCCTCCTCCCCGTCCTCCTCCCCTTTCTGTTTCAGCTCCTTCCTCATCTCTTCCTCCCTCTTCCTCCTCTTCTCCTCCTCCTCCCCCCTGGTCTCTTGCTGGATTGCTCTCACGCGCCTCCGCTGGTCCTTGTTGAGAATCCTGCGCCTGCGTGCCTCTTCATCTTGATCCCCACTGTGGCACTCTTCTCCCTCTTCACCTTCGAGATTACGGTCTGCTGCAAAAGGGAAGAAGATATTGCGAACCCCAGGGAGTGGCATTGGCTTGGGGACACGCACTTTTCTTTCTATCTCCACACACTCGAGAATCAGCTCGTCCAGGTCGGCCATTTCAGTTGACCATAAGAGCTCCTTGCGGAAGAACTCTGATAAGCCTTTGAGGAACTGGTTTTGAAGGCGGCAGTCATCCCAAGGCAAGAATTGAGCCAGGAACTGAAAAGCATCTGCATAGCTGCCCAGGGTACAGTCTCCCTGCTTGAGCTTGCGGATGGCTTTTTTTGCCACGCTTGGGGGAATGGGGCCACAGAATTGCTTACGGATTTCATCTAGGAAGCGCGGAAAGTTGGCATGCAGGGGGCTTCCTTCCTGGGTGACTGAGACGGCCCAGTCCTTGGCTTCACCAGCGAAAAAGGAGATCAGAAAGGCCACCCGCTCAGCGCCCCCGGGGAAATGATCCTCATGGTCGGCTATGAAAGTCTCTAGCTGCATCAAGAATTCAGCCAGGTAGACTGGGTCGCCCGAGAAGGGCTCTATCTCAGGCCGCTCCAGCGGCGGCAGAAGAGGCTGCGGGGGCAGCTCCTTGGCCGGAGACGGGGGCAGCGCTGGCGGGGGTGGACTGGGCATCGGGGGTGGGTCGGTGGGTGCGCCGGAAGTACCGCAATCCTGGATCACGCTAATCAACAGCTCGTCCGGGGCACACTCGGGCTCGGTGCGCGGGGGAGGCCAGCACAGGAAGGGCAGTTCTCCCTCGGGAGCGGCGTCGATCTCACTGAGCGGGAACTCAAAGTTCTCCTCAGAAAGGGCGGGCACCCCGGGGACCGGCCAGCGCATGTAGCTCGAGACATTGCCCCGCAAGGAATTGACCTCGGCCAGGGCTCTGCCGAGCTGAAGGCCCAGATTGGCATTCTCCCCGCGAAGGGCATTTAATTCTTCTCGCAGGGCCACGTTCGCCATGCGGAGGCTATTGAGATTGCCGGCCGCCTCGGACATCAGGACTAGCCGGGGCCCTGGGGCTGCGGGCAGGGGTGGGATGGGGAGATAGGGCCGTGAGAGGAGCCGGGGGCCGCGGCGGGCGCGCGGGGGGGCCGAGCCACACCCACTGGAGCGAGCTCGGAGGGCCTGGCGGCTCCGCCCGGGGCGCGTTACCTCGTCCCGGGGATCGCAAAGGGCGGGCGGCGGCGGGAGCCGGGAGGCGCCAGGCGGAGAAGGCGGGCGGCGAGGCAGCGAGGCGGCAATCGGGCGGGCGGAGGCTGGCGGCGAGGTAGGGAACTGACTGCGGCACGATCTGTCGAGGAAAAATCTTGCGGCTGGCGCGTCCCCGCCTTTTAAGCGCGGCCCGCGCCACCACCCCCCACCCCGGCAGGGGCGGGTCTTAGGGAACCGCGGGAGCCCAGTGGCCGCTGCGTGCCGCCCCCCTCAACCCCCCGGCCCCCCCGCTTGGCGGCGCCTCTCACTGCCTCTCTCCTTCCCTAGCTGCAGCTAACTCGGGTCGGGAAAATGCGACAGCGACTGCCCACTCGAGGTCGTCATGGCGACAGCCAGTGAACGTGTTCCTCTCCTCGGGCAGGCCCCCGAGTGTAGAGGAGCTGCTTCGAGAGGCGCAGCTCAATCTCCAGAGCCTGTTGCAAGGTACTGAGAGGGAGGGGGGCTGCGGCCAGAGGCCACGGGCCCAGCAGCGGCTAGAGGGAGGCGACGAAGAAAGGACAGGGACCCGCGAGAGAAAAAGCGAGAATAGTAGAAAACCTATTGAAAAACAAAAGACACACTTGCTCTCTTTCACCTTCCAAACTACTGACTCCAAAAGACCCTAATTTTAAGGTTGTTTACACCCCTTGCTCCCCCCTTACTTTTATTCAGTTCACTTGTCTCTGAGAGAACAGGGACAGAGGCCGAGACAGAGCCATGAGTCAAGTCATTTACAAAGAACACTAGATGAGAGACTCCAAAAATGTGGGTCCACATACCCTCAGGTCTTCTCTTGCCACATCACCCAAGCCTTTGGAATTCTGGCACCTGAAGATAAATGAGGCATCAACAGGTTCTCCCTCTCTGGGCTTCACTCTCTCTGCTTTTGAAATAACCTTGTTCATGTGTCTCCTGGGTCACTCCTGCCTCACCAAGTAAGCCCAATACACAACACTCAGACTTCATCTCATTCCCAATTCCCAACTCAGTGTCTTTGAGGTATACTGATGAGCACCTTGTACACAAAGCTGGGTCCACACAACCAGAGAAACAGCCCAGTCATAACACCTGAGCAGTCAGACTGCTTGCACCAGGTGGAGTGAGAAAACCCATACTTTGAAATCAGACAGAGCCAGAATCTGATTTGAATCCCACACCTAACTAGCTGTGTGACCTTATGCATATTACCCAACCTCTCTGAGCTTCAGATTAGTCAGTTATCTTCAAAATGGGGATTCCAGTTCCCCACATGGCAGAATTTTGTGAGAACTAAAAATAGGGTGTTCCTAAACCAATTAGCAACAGTATCTGGCAGCTGGGTAAAATGATACTGATAAAATGCAACATCAGCTCCTGATTGGTGTCCTTTGGAACACAGGCTGATCTAGACACAATGTTAAAATTAAGGTAAAAGAAAAAAACAATGTGGTCCCTAATAGATCTTACAATATGAAAAACATGCACATTGACCAGTGGGATTTATCCAGTGTAAGTGGCAAGAGGATTAAAACTCAATGCTATGAGAGAAACTCAGGGTGCTGAAAATATCTGGATGGAGATTACAAGGGGCATGCATATATCAGAATTCACTGAACTGCACACTGAAGATTTGTGTACTTTACTGTAGGTAAATTAGATCTCAAGAGAAAAATACAAATAAAACCCCAGTGCTAGTCACAAGCTCCTTATACCCTCCAGGCACTCATTGTCCCACTCGAGGCTCTTTTCCAAGCAGAGAAGCCCTTCCTCCCTCTTTCTCACTCCAATCCTTAGACTTTCTTCCAAGTTCTATGCTTGCTGACTCCAAGAAGACCTTTAACGCTAGTTCTTCACTTTGCATCATTCCCTCCCTAAGCAGCCATACAAGGCCCTTTGTACCATCTAGCTCAAAAGGACTTGTATAGTTCTGAACTGATTTTCCTTTCACTTACTCATTTGTTCATTCACTCATTCTTCTGCTAATCCCAGGTATATATTTTGTCCACCTAACCAGACTGGGCTTCTCAATGTAAAAGATCACATCTCTTAGAACTCTCAGGTTTCTGGGAGCACCTGGCGTAGGGCTGCATCTGCAAGAGGGCATGTGTTGAATGAACATTAAAAGTGAAAAGAGGTCTTACCAGCTGTCATTTATGCATTACCAACAAAGGCTAACTTTTATGGAGAATAGAAAACTTCAGAGTGGCCACCCAACTGGACAACAGCCATGACCCCCACCTCCCTGCCAGGGCAGTGGCAAGCTTAGAGAAGCAAGATTCCAAGGGACACCGTGAGCCTTGTGTTCTGATGAGAGGAGCCGCCATGCAGAAAGAGTCAGTGTGCTCTGTGTTACCGCCATGGGCAGAATGAGGACAGGTGGGTGGAAACCTAAGGGGAGGTGGATTTCACCTCAAGATAAGGAAGAACTTTCCATATGCCTGCCAGCCCCAACTGTCCTTGGATGGAATGAGCCACCTTGGGAGGAAGGCTGCTTCCCTTCTCTGCAGGCAGGTGTGTGCGGAGGCTGAAGAAACACCTGGAAGGGCTGCTGAGGAGGAAATGGGAGCCTAGCATGAAACACTGGGCCAGAGAACCCTCGAGGCCCCTGCTGACTCCAAGTGTTCTATGATTCTTCAAGTCTCTGTTCAAATGTGCAAGCTCTGACTGTTGGTTCTTTAGCCTCACTTCCTTCCTTCATTCATTGAATCCATCACTTAAATAAAACCCATTCAAACCTTCTGCATCCTTCTTATTCCCTGACAATGCCCTAAACTTCTCTCTCTCCTCTGCCACTACCTCTGCCTTCCCTCACTTTCACCTTAGCCCCACTGGAACTGACATCGCCGCCCACCACAGTGGGGCTAAGGTGCAGGGAACCAAGCCCTTAGAGGCTGAGGTAAGAGTTCTCGGCATCCAAGGGAAACTTCTGCATTGGACTTTCCAAGGCATATTTCTTTGTGCTTCACACAGGTCATGTCCCTGGAAGGGTTGCGTAAAACCTAGAGAGCTGCAGGGCTTCAAAGAGAGGGCCTTGGAGCAAAGAGTGGCCAAAGGCATCTGCATCCTGAGCCTCTTCCCTGAGTTGAACACTTACCATGGGGGCCATGGAGACAAAGGCTTAGTCCCTGAACCAGCACAACTCAAATCCATTGACTCTCTTTTCTCCTCGTAGGAAGTAGGCATTTTTCCATTCCTGAATCCAGAGGCTCAGACGCTGGGAACTAACTTAAACAATGCGAGTCAGACCTGGCAGCTAGAGCAGGAGCCCCCAGCTTGTGGTCCTTCCCCAGCCCGGCGCTTGGCCGTGGCTCCCTAGAGTGTGTATCCACTGTGCTGTTTTTCAGAAGACTATGAGGAACAGTACTCGGAGGCCAGACTTCTGGGGCAGACCTTCCGCTCTGCTGATGAGGCCCCTGAGCCCACCCCCAGCCCAAGGCTCCAGTCTGCCAGGCGTCTGGAGTTTGTACTGATGGTGAGTTGCCTCTTCCCCGACCTGGGAGAGCCAGCATGCAGAGCTTGCCCCACGCCCTTTGACGGGGGACCTGAAACAACTTTCATTACCCACTGGAAGCTGCTACTTACCTCTGCTCACCAGCAGAGCCATCCCGAGGCCCCACTGAGGTGGGCCCTGCACAGCAGGCATCTGGCCTGGCAGCCTATCCATGCTTTCCTGCCTCCCAGATGAAGCCTCTGACCACCCTGCCTAGACAGCCATCCTGTGGGCACAGCTCATCTCCAGTTGGAAGCACACCCTTCCCATCACCTTCTTTCCCAACAGCCCACAAAATGGCAGCTGAGCGAGGATGAGACTACCATGCAGGGTGTGAGGGCCCCTGAGGCCTCCCCGAGCCTGCCTACCACAGCCGACAAGCAAGCTGCCTGGAATAGCCCCTTTTCTCTGCCCATCCTAGAGGAGAAGCGGTGGCTTCAGTCTTGTCCCACACACTCTGACATCGTGCCCATCAACGTCTCCGGTAGAGTTGCTTAGCATCACCTCTGTTCGCTTCCCTCCATGCCAACTATAGATCATCCTGTCCAAATGCACTGGGTGCTGGGGGAGGGAGCAAGACTTTCTTTGCTACTGGCTCACCCCGCACTGTCAAGGTAGTGGATCTTACCAGGGAATGGAGGCATGCTCTTTCTTCACTTTCTACTGGCCCTGCCATGCTAACTGAGACCATTTGATGGCAAAGGAAACTCTCTTACCAGAAAACTCTAAAACTTTATGAATTTGTGTGCTCTTTGGAGCATTGTGGAAACTTAGAGTGTATGAGTTATGTTTGGTTTGGGGAAAGAAAACTTGTGCCAGCAGCTGGGTTTTGAGCACACAGATAGGAGTTTCAGGGGACGTGTGGGGTTCAGGGTGTTGGTGGTAAATAGTAAGATCAGACACAGAGCACAGACCAAGGGCCTTGCAGCACTTTGAGTGGTCACTCCATCTCCTAGTGGGGGTGGGCCGCCTCCTATTGTGTAAGATCAAAGAGGAACCCGGTACTACCTTGAGATGGGAAAAATACTGTACACAGCTCAGCTGGCTTTTTCTCTGGGGACATGTGGAACCCTCTACCATGCCCATTACTAATTCATTCACCACACTTCACCAGCTATAAGTGGAAGAGGAGGAAGGTCAACCATTTCAGGAGATAGGGCCAACAACTTGATGAGATCAAGACCTCCTAACCCAAGGGGACTGGAGGCACCCTGTGAGCCAGCATTGGCCTGTGGTATGCTGGAAAAAGTTGATGAAGATGATAAGGACAGCTCTGGCCACAGGTGGTGATACTCCCTGGATATGAGGTCATCTGATGCCACTGGTGTCATCTCAGGAAATCAGAGGCAGGAAACAGCTCAGAGCCTCAGGAGATATACTCAGAAGTGTGAGGGCCGAGAGGAAAAGCTCACAAAGTGATGGTGGGCACTTTGTTTCTGAACTTCTACCTTGCCCTCAATGGGGCTGGCCCTGTGTTTTGTCCACAGAGCCACTTACTGGGGAGGGGGGGTACCTATGTGTCCATGGGACTGAGAGGGGAGGGTTTGGTTAGCCAGCCGCTGAAAGAGAGACAGTGGTGGGAAGCAGCAAACTTCACTCCACTGCCCTCACCCTGTCCCTGCCCTAGCAACTCCATAGAAGCAAAGACTGAGCCGGTGCTTTGAGAAAAGTAGATCTCAGTCACCACGCAGGGTGAACTTTGATCAAACATGATCAGGGGGCTGGAGGGCAGGTTATCTGACTGCTTCCTGGATGCCGGGATGGGGCAATTTCTTGGAGATACTCACTGGCCCAAGTTAAAGCATTCTCTGAGAAAAGATTGCAATCAAACAACGTCTAGTCTCAACCTGTCTCTCCACTTCAGGGGTTCTCACCCCAGGTTGTACATCTGAACAATCACCTGGGGAGTCTGAGAAAATGCTTCTACCTGGGCCATATTCCCAGAGTGTTAGGTGTTCTGAGATGGGGTCCGGTTGTTAGAGTTTGAAAAGCCACCCAGTTTATTTCAATATAAAACCAGGATTGAAAACCACAGCTCTCCGCCACCTAAGACTCACAGGTGACCCCAGGGTGGACCTCTGAAATTCAGCATGCATGCTTTGGAGCTGCGGGTGCCCAGGGCCTATATGGGAGGGATGGGGAAGAAGGGTCACCTGCCTGAATGCTATTCATTCTCATCGCTACTGCCATCATCCCTTCTGTCTACCTCAGGCCAGTTTCTACCATACTGTGAACAGAAACCAGGATGCACCCAAGTGTCTTTATTTTGGCTACAGGGCAGCAGTTTGATAAACATGCAAGTTTGCGACACTCGTTGTTTAACACAGAGACAGCCGTGAACCCCAAGTCCACCCTGAGGCGGAGGAGGACCATTATTGGATTTTCTAACTATTCCCAGCGAGACCAAGGTGACCCCACCATAGCTGATCCCCCAAACCTTTTCCCTTGCTCACTCTTACCATTTCTGCAACCCAAGTGTTATTGCTGTGACAGAGAACAGGAGTGATTGGGGGAGAGGGGGACTTTGGACATCTTGAAAAAGGCAATATATTAATAATAATTAAGGATAACCAAAAGCCTTTTGTAAAGGGCAGCAACTGAAAATGGACAGGAGATGTCTAGGCTAATAAATTTGTTATGTTATTGTTTCCCATTATAAGTAGAATATAGCTCTATAAGTCAACTTCAGGCGGATAAAGAAGGAAATCATCACTAAAAGTAGCATCTTCACAAAATCATTACTGCCATTAAATGAATGCCATCCAAAGAGCACAGACCAGAGAAATGTGAATACAAATTCTGGCCTCTCCACTTCCTAACTGTGAGGCCTTAGCCAAGTTCCCTAACCTCTTTAAGCCTCGGCTTCTTCATCTGTGAATGGGGATGATGGTTCCAACCCATGGAGTGGTCGTGAGGATTAGAGTTATTGTATGTAATTTTCCTACCACGTGCCCAGTACATAGTATGTGTTCAGCAAACAGTGGCAGTTATTATAAATTATCATAAGAGTAGTCATCTTCATCGTCATCCTCATAACAGTAATAATTGTTATGTATATGAGAAAACCTTTGGGGGTTTTCAACATCTGAATGGTTTCCTCACATTGTAAGTTATCCTCACTTTCTCCTGTTGCCAATCTAAAAAGCCAAGAATGCAACCAAACAACTTTTCAGCTGTGGCATACTCCCACTGTGCTGCTGGAACTGAAGGTCACACTGCTGTCCTTTATCAGTTTGAAAGCCTCTGCTCTCATCTCTGGGGAGGTGAATCCTGAGGGCTGTGGTGGCTTCCTGAGCCTGGGGTGAAAACCTGGGGGAAAAAAACCATGGCTGTCCCACATGCTACTTCAGCTCTGAAAGGCATATTCAAAGCTGGAAAGTCAGAGATGTACGTACGTCCCCTCAGTCTTGAACCTCCCTCCTATGGCTGATTCATGTTGATGTATAGCAAAGATCAAACCAATGTTGTAAAGCAATCATCCTTCAATTAAAAATATATATATATATATTTTTAAAAAGCTGGAAAGTCTTTGGCAGCCCTCTGGACAATTCAAGGGCACCCTGTGACTCACTGTGTGGTGATGGGTAAGGACTCAACTTCCCCAGCATCCTCAACTATGGAAAGGAAGAACCAAGGAATTCTGACCAAGCTATTATTGGCAAATGCTTCTTGACGAAAAATCGGTGATTCCGTCTCTTTGGTGACAGCTGCTGCTGGGGGATCCCTAACCACTCCACTAACATTCTGTGTTTGCCTCCTCCAGGTCACAGCAACAGCCCAGCAGGCAGTGTGGCCCGCTCTACCACCTCAGACATCAGGCCCAGCCATTCAGTTCCAGAAAGTGTTCATGGAAGAGTTGCACTCGGTCAGGAAGCTCGGTTCCCAAATCTCACCTCACCAGTACTAAGAAATCCTTCTAGTCATCCGGAAGAACCTCTCCAGGCATGGGGTGCCACAAAACCCCCTGGAATGGAGAGCATGGGGATGGTGTACAGCATTCCTGGTTCTTGCAATGGACCAACAGAATCGACATTCTCTGCTTCCTGGAAGGGGGATGCTTTTACCTATGTGACTCCAAGTGCCACTGCTCAGAGCAGTCAAGTCAATGAAAATGGAAAAAATCCTTCCTCTGGGAATTCTTGGGTCTCTCTGCACACACTGCCACCTCTTGTTCCTAAGGAGGCTGCTACCCTCTTTGTCACTCGTGATAGCCCAGCAGGGTGCAGTGGGCCTGCTGGCTACTCTCAGCATCCTACGCAACGAAGCCAAGTATCAGAACGACCCTCCAAGATTGGCCTTCTGACCGGTGGTACCTCAAGGCTGGAGACAGGCCCAGGTGGGGCCAGCAGGTTCCGGGAGCGGTCACTGTCTGTACCCACAGATACAGGTACCATGGATGTGGACTATGAGGAGGAGCAGAAGGCCAGTGAAGCCTGTGCCCTACCTTATGCCAGTACGAGTTCTGAGGGCAGTAACAGTGCTGACAACATTGCCTCCCTCAGTGCCCAACAGGAGGCCCATCACAGAAGGCAGAGGTCCAAGAGCATCTCACTCAAAAAGGCCAAGAAGAAGCCTTCCCCTCCGACTCGCAGTGTCTCACTGGTCAAAGATGAACCAGTCCTCTTGCCGGAAGGTGGGTCAGTACTACCCAAGGACCAGAGGCCCAGGAGCCTTTGTCTCTCCTTGGAACACCAAGGACATCACTCATCCCACCCAGATACTCAGGGTCACCCAGCTGTGCCAACCTTCAAAGACCCAGAAGGTACACAATTCGCCCATCACTGGTATCTTACTGACTGGAAGTCTGGTGACACCTACCAATCCTTGTCCAGCTCCAGCACTGCCACTGGCACCACAGTCATTGAGTGCACCCAAGTTCAGGGCAGCTCAGAATCTCTTGCCTCCCCTTCCACTTCCAGAGCCACGACACCTTCTCAACTTTCCATCGAGGTGGAGGCCAGGGAGGTATCCTCTCCAGGAAGGCCTGCTGGGCTGATGTCACCCTCCAGTGGATACTCCAGCCAGTCAGAGACACCAACACCCACTGTCTCCATGTCATTGACCCTGGGCCACTTGCCCCCTCCAAGCAGCAGTGTCCGGGTGCGTCCAGTGGTACCTGAGAGGAAGTCATCACTACCCCCAACATCACCAATGGAGAAAATGTCCAAGTCACGGCTATCGTTTGACCTACCATTGACCTCTTCAACCAACCTGGATCTGTCTGGGATGAGTATCTCAATCCGAAGCAGAAACAAGGTGAGCCAGCATCATTCAGATACAAATTTGGTGGCCAAGCTGGCCCAGAAAACTAGCCCCAACCAGCCAATCATGCCCATGGTTACTCAGTCTGACTTACGTTCTGTTCGCCTGAGGTCAGTCAGCAAGTCTGAGCTGGAAGATGACATTGAGAGCCCTGACTATGCTGAGGAGTCAGGAGCTGAAGTCTTCACCTTGCCAGAGAGGAAGATGAAACCTCCCATAGCTGAGAAGCCCCCTCTGGCCCGAAGGCCTCCAAGCTTAGTCCACAAGCCACCATCTGTCCCCGAGGAGTACCCACTAACTTCGCCTACCTTGGCTATGACTCCTAAGAGCTCAATTCAGCACATAAGGCCACTCCCTCAAGATATCTACACAGTAGTGCGGAAATCAAAGTCCTCCAGCTTTCCTGAGAGCAGAAGCCCAGGGGAGTCCACAGCACCCTCATCTCTTGTTTTCATGCCTTTTTCCAGTTCCTCTGGTGCTTTCTTCTCAGGAACACAGCAACCTCCCCAGGGAAGTATGGAGGATGAGGGCCCTAAGGGGAGAGCCCTGCCTGAAAGAATTAGCCTCCAGAGCCAAGAAGAAGCTGAGAAAAAGAAAGGCAAGATTCCACCTCCTGTACCAAAAAAGCCCAGCGTGCTGTACCTGCCTCTCACTTCACCCATGGCTCAAGCGGAGGCCTATGTGACTGAACCAAGACTGCCCCTCAGCCCCATCATCACCCTGGAGGAAGATGCCAAGTGTCTCCCAACTGATGACCACCTGCCATCTGCTGGTACAAAGATGACCTCAATGCCACAGTCCAACAGTGAAAGGGAAGCAAGTCCTCCAGGTTAGTAAAATGTCTGTGGGCTTTTCCTTTCAATCCCAGAAGAGACAAGAGTGAGGATGGGGTGCCAGAGGCAGAAGCAAATGCCCCCACATAATGAGCCTGATCCCAGGGCAACCAAATCAAGAGTGGACACCGCTTGAGGTTTGAGTTACTCTAAATTGGTCTCACTGCCCTTGGGGTCAGGACTGATCCGGGGGTTGGGGGGATCTCCACAGCGATCAGTGGAGTATGGGACAGTATGAAACAGTCTACGCTGGAACCCCCAGTGGTGAGCTAATGAAATCAAACTAGGTCTCAGCACCCTAAGACCTTAGGAACCCATCTTCCTCCTCAGGCAGGCATCTCCTGCCCTAGGAACCGCCTCTCCATCTCACTTGACAGCACTTTTCACCAGCTTCCACTAAATTTAGTTTCATGCATGGGACTAAGTACTCTCCCAGTCTGAGTTCAAGTGCCATGGCAGACTGGTGGGCTTCAAGCAGTGTAATATATTACCACCAGCAGCTTCTCAGTGTTTTCTAGAGGAAAAGGGGCTCACTTTCTTGGATGGTTTGAGCCTATCTCCGCCTGGAACCATAAGACCAAGCTAGATGATATTTCATATCCTTTCAGGTTTTTTTTTTTTCTTGTCTCTTTTTGCTTTAACTGTGGTAAAATACATATAATGTAAAATTTACCATCTTAACCATTTTGAGGGCTTCCAGGTGGCACTAATGGTAAAGAACCTGCCTGCCAATGCAGGAGACATAAGAGATATGCGTTCAATGACTGGGTCAGTAAGATCCCCTGGAGGTGGAAATGGCAAGCCACTCCCAGTATTCTTGCCTGGAGAATTCCATGGACAGAGGAGCCTGGTGTGCTCTAGTCCATAGGGTTGCAAACAGTCGGACATGACTGAAGCAACTTAGCATGCATGCAACCATTTTTAAGTGCACAGTTCAGTAGGTGTTAAGCACATGTATAGTGTTGTGCAACCATCACCACCATCCATCTCCAGAACTCTCTACATTTTGCAAAATTGAAGTCAGTACCCACAACAATAACTCCCCATCATCCTCTCCCCCCAATCCCTGGCAGCCACTCTTCTACTTTCTGTCTCTATGAATTTGACTCCTATAGGGACCACATATAAGTGGAATTATATAGTATTTGTCTTTTGATGACTGGCTATTTCATTTAACATAATGTCCTCCAGGCTCATCTGTGTTTCTCATCCTTTCTGAAACCCTTAACACAAACATCAAAATCTTATGGCCTTCCTTAAGCGGATTTGGATTTTCAACATAAGTTAAATCATTGTAACTAAAACAAGCAAACAAGTCAAACCACAGGTAATTTTAGAATCTGCTTCCTGAAACTTCACAGGCTCCCTCTGAGATTCAGATAGGTCCCACTTCCACCCACTGGTTGAGTCATTGCTTTAGATTGTTCTCAGTGCCTTGAGTTTTAAAAATGATACATTTAAAACAAGAGAATGCTCAGGCAACCTAAGCATTGTTGTAATGGAAAAGGCATGAGAAAACAGGGAGCCAGGCTGGTCTTCATCATTCCCTCCACATTGTGCAGGCCAAATCACTAACCTTGGGAACATCTTGTTTTCTGCAGAATGGAGACAAGTTTTTGCCCTGCTTCCCTCCCAGAGTTGCTCTGAACATCAGATGAAATACATCTGAGAATGTGCTTTGTCCTAATGATTGTGGTCAAAGTAGTTCTTTCTGGTTTTTATGCCTAGGGAGTTCAATGGAACCAAGCACCGAAGAAAAAAGTGTAATCAGTGATAAAACAGCCGAGTGGATTGCAGAAGATGATGATGATGTGTTTGTGGCTTCACGTACAACTGAAGATTTATTTACTGTGATCCACAGGTCTGGACCAATTTCTTTAATTCCCATTATAATTGCCTTCCCTCCTTATACCAGAAGAAAAACTGCTACCTCTAAGCATTAGATTGGAAACTGGAGACTAAGTTCAGATGTCCACGTATGTGAACACAGTCCAGGGCCTCACATCTCTGATTCACTGACATCTTCGGGTGAAGTGGAGGAGGGGCAGGCAGGGAAGGGAGGACCAGGTGCGGAATGAGAGGCCCCTCGTCTCTTAGCAACCACATGGCCTATTGTGGCTCCATCTGCTCTCTCACAGCTCTGCCTACAGTCAGAGACATTTAACCCTTCATAGAATTCCTGTACCAAAAAAAAAAAGATCAAAAAGTGAAGTGGGACACCAGGCTGAGCATCAAAGCAGAAACTTAGCCAAAGGATGACCACACGGGGACCCAGTTATAGGCAAAGAATGACCACAGGGGGACCCAGTTATTGGACTGGGGCACAAAGCAGGGATTCAATGGTGAGGAAACTGGAAAGAGCCCAGTTATTGGAGTTGGAGCACAAATTCAGAACAGGATCAGCTCCCAGGCTGTCTTGATTCAGTCACTGAGCTACTAGCCTTGACTCCTGAAATTCTTCCTTGGTCCCAGAACCTGGGCAGGACTGAGCCTGCAGGCACAGGCCCAGTGACTCCAGATGTGGGGACTGAAAGGAGTATAGGGACAGGGGACCAGACGAGGAGCTCTGAGGACTTAGCAGAGAGAGAGAAAGCTGGTAGGTACAACTGCTCGCAAAGCTGTTGCATGGAAGTTCCCAGGTCATGTCACTGACACTCGTGACACTATATGAAGCATTAGGAAATGTTTGCACATGAATTCACTGAAAGCACACTTTCTCTTATTTAGGTCCAAAAGAAAGCTGCTTGGCTGGAAGGAACCTGGTGAGACCTTTGCTGGCAGCAGCAGACCAAGCTCCCACTCACCAGTAAGGAACCCACCTGAGTCTCCAGTCAGTGAGTTGGCTGCCTCTGCAGGGTCAAGCGGCAGTGCCAACCTAGATGCTGGCAGAAATGATGATTTCAAGGCCTTGCTACAGAAGAAGGGAAGCAAGGCAACTCCAAGGTCCCGCCCCTCAGCAGCCGAACTGCTGAAGACCACTAACCCACTGGCTCGGCGAATTATTGCACAATTTTCA
The DNA here is from genome assembly GCF_001704415.2 of Capra hircus. NCBI lineage: Eukaryota > Metazoa > Chordata > Mammalia > Artiodactyla > Bovidae > Capra > Capra hircus. The sequence continues at coordinate 9,854,010 of NW_017189516.1, read as the reverse complement.
AAAGACTACAAAACCCCTGATAACCCCAGTACCTAAGCCCTGGGTTCAGCAAACAAGGTTTAGTTACTAAACTTGAGTAGAGAAGGGGGAAGAGGAAAAGAAGGTTTTGAAAAAGAACATGACAAAAAAGCCTGCATTTCTTTGACATTAACTTACACTCTGGACAGCAGGAGAGAGGCCACATCTAGAACTAAATTTATCAGGCACTTTAATCATCTTCAGACATTTTACATTTTCATACTTAAAATCTTGCCGTTACTGAGTACCGATTTTCTCCTTATTTCCCCCAGTGGTATGCACTTAGAAGAAATTCTCAGATGCAAGGGCACATGTGCCATCTTTTCAATCAATCACCAGGCTGCTCCATCCCTGGCTTCTGTCACTGAGGGGCACAGTGAGAGAGCAGTTTGAGGGCTGCCAATCCCAGGGGATATAGGGTGCCAATGGTGATTATTCGCTTTTCTCATCAAGGCCCTGATGACCTTGTATGGAGAAACAGAAGGACTCTAATGCCTCTTCAACCACAGTTAACTCTCTCCCATGAGAGGTTTGCAGGTGTGCACTTATTTTGGCATGGGGTTGATTGGATGGCTTTTGTAGTGCAAAATATGAATGTGACTCTGTCCTGAACTTCATGCCTTTTTCAGTTTGATTGTCTACACGGAGATCAGGGTGATGAGTTTCAGTAAACATATAGACCTCCCCCTCCTCACTCCTCTGCTAAAAAAGGTCAGAACTGGCTTGCTTTGGATGAACCAATCTCAGTCAACAAACAAGGCAGCCATTTGTTCACTCATATCTACCCAAGGTAACTCACACATGCGCTTTGAGATCCTTCAAGTATCTGCCACCAACGATAGCTAGTGTCTGTGCCCAGCTCACGCTGCATTCGAAGAACTCTGGTTTCATTTGCATATAGCATTCATTACAGGAAGTCATTAGCTGAAGGAAGAGCATCCTCAGAGGCTCAAGGAGGAGAGAAATTAAGTGTAACTTGCCCACCACCATTCAGTTCAGATTGTGGTTGGTTTTATTTTGTTTGAAGGAGATCTTCCTCTGTTCCCAAGCGAGAACACACACTAAAAGGATAGAGCGAAAATCTGACAGGCAGCCTTGCAAGTTACTGTGGTCCATAACCCCCCCAAAAGGGCTACTTTTTGCCATTTAGGTTCTGCTGCTTGACCAGTTTTCAGTTAACCATGCTAGGGGAGAAAGTAAGAACTTTGTTAAATGGGATGCTGACAGAGCACCAGAACAATCATTGTGACCCCTTCCCCCCACCCTCTGCCAAAGCTTATAGACACTAACTATTCTTGTCAGTTCAGTTTTCTAAGCAAAGCAAGAGCCATGATTCATTTGATTTTCATATGTCTGGTTTCTGAGAGGTTGAGGGGAAAAACAGACAGCTTTGAACAAAGAAAACTAGCTGACCAATAATGGAAAATTAATTGTCCACCATTACAAGAAGGAAAAAAGAAAGTCAAATGAAATTCACAAAGAGGGTATCCTGACCTCTTCCTCCTTCACCCCCAACCCAACAGATTCATTGGTCAACCTCTTGGAGGATATGGAAACGTCCCCCCAGAGACAAGCAGATCTTGAGTTTGATAGGTCTCAATAAGAAGCAAACCCTTTAGCCCAGCTGCCCACACAGCAGACAGAGCAGCTGGAAGACCACACTAAGCGTTGATGGGACTTGGACCTCTCGCACAGGGGCCCTAGGCCTGGGCCCTTGGTTGGTTCAGTTTTGAACCCTAGACTTCTGAGTACAGACCAGGCCCATCCACTCCCTTGCCATCAGCACCTCCCCCTGATTTAGACAGAAGCTACTTCAAATAATAGACAGTTACCAAAACCTCAGTTGCTTTTGAAAGCATTCCAACTAGTTGGTGCAAAGGCCCTGACTAGATTTCAGAGGTTTTGCCTAAAGTAAAAGAAGATTCATTCCTAGCCTTAATTTATATACAAATACCACACTTGTCTGCCCTCAACACAGAATTTCAAAGGACAGAAACATTTTCCTCTGTGGGGAAATGGAGTGTTCGTTCTTTTGCCTAACAAAAGTGAGGCTGCCGGGGCCCTCTACTCTTGAACCATTATGAGCTATAAAACAGAGTATGAGACTCACGTGGTATAAGACTTGTTACCTCTGCTGACCTTTTGGAAGCTTCTTGTTTGCGACTTTTGTCTCTCCCCTCATTTTGCCGCCTCTGGTGGTTTTCCCCAAAGATTCTAAAGCTGAATACCCAGACATCTTGACATTTTTTCCTCTGCAATATTCTGCATGCCTGCAATTTTTAGAAAGTCTTATGCATCTTCACTATGGCCCTCCAATAGCCAGTGTTGTTCCCATTAGCAGAAAAGGATTTGGGGCAGAGATGGCGTGGTCAGAGGTAACACTGAGGACTGGTAATAATCATTTAATATTGCAACAGGTGGACTTAGTCCTAAACAAACAACCAAACTATAGAAGTTCTATCAATCTTTGATGAACATCATACCAGACAGCTCTCTTAGTCCTAGCACTCAACATTTTGCTTCCCCTTGTTTATCGTAACGCCAACTCTGTCTCCCACCCAGGCACAAGCCGCAGTGTTTGCTTACTTCTGCACCTACTCTGCCAAGATGAGAAGAGAGGCAGAAAGCCCCTTCCAGTCAGACTTTCAGAAAACCCACTGTTGCCACTATTACTAGTGTGAATAATTTTTGAAGGTGGAATACAGAAGGGATTCAGATGAAATGAAGTTAGCCCCAGGAAATCAACTTCCAATTCAAGTTGTTTCTGTCCCTTTGTTTCCTCTGATTCCAACTAATAGCAGCAGGGTTCTCCGCTGGACTGACTTCTGTCTAGTCAGGAATAGAGGGAGTCATCCCCAGGGGGGGAGGTTAATCGATAGCTAAGAGCACTTTGCCCTTGGTGAGTATTCATTATGTGTTTGTGGTTCAAAGGTTGAGGGTGGAGAACAAGTCATTTTCAGCACAACAGGAATCTTTGCTGCTGTCTCTTGTCCTTTGCCTGCCTCAGTCTGTCACCTGGGCCTTCCACCTGGCGCCAACATGTCCCTCAGTACGTATTCCTGTGAACTTTTTTTTTTTTAAAAAGAGGCAAGATCATAGGAAGCAAAAAAGCTCATGCTAGCTTACTGACCACAAATCAACCAGTTGAACTGGAAACATTACCTTGAATGTACAAAGACAGAGGAGAGTCTGCAAGGCTCTTATAACAGGATTGTCACCAAAGACCCATTTTAATTCTCCAGTGACACAGGTCAGATTGTGATCCCACAAGACCCATCAGTTTGAGCAGATCTGTCCATGCACCTGCCCTCTTCCTCATCACCAAAGTGTTCCCTAAAAGGGCAAGTTCATAGTCAGTGCTCTGTTCCTCCAGTGCAGCCTTCGATTATCACCAAGTATGTAACACAATGGCCAGCCTTCATTTTAATATGATTTGCCAGGGCCAGGGCTAGAGTGGGGTGAGTGAGGCACCTGGGGTGCAGAATTTAAGGAGGCACCCACTCTCAGGGCCATGTAAGTGCCTTACCCTAATCCCGGCCTTGCAATTTGCACTCTGTAAAGTAATATCAATTTAACTTCTTCCTATGGACATGTACGGTTCTTCTGATTTGAAGGGGGAGGGTAACTCCCTATCTGTTGTTGCACCAAATGTTTCATTGCCATCAATTTTTCCATGGTTCTAAACCTTTGTATGCCTATACATCAAAGACTCTTCAATATTATCAGAAAACGTGGCTGATTTCTAAGTAACCTGCTCCAAGTGGCAAGTTAGCACTCATTTCAGTAGGAATACTGACAGAGACAGCCCAAAATAGTGAATGAGTTGGAGGTCTGTCATTGGCATCCTCTGTCTCCTCTTCCTGCTCCATTCCCCGCAGACCTTGCTTCTTGGTACCAACTCTCCTGAATGCCTCCTCATTTGTCCTCCTCCTTGCTAAGGAAAGCATGCTCTCAGGAAAGGAAGAAATTCCTTTACTTTGAGATTATAAGGCTTATTGAAACCTCTTTGGAGGGTCACTTGCATTTTAACAGGGAAAAAGCCTTAAGCCAAAGGAATGATGTTCTACTTGTAGAATTTTAGGCATCTGTCAGTTACAGAAGTATATTTTTCACCATGGAAAGGTCAAATTCACTGATAACTCATTCCTAAATATAGAAAATACCTTAATCTCCTGGAACTATCTAAGTTAATTGCTGATGGTCAATTAAATTCTCCTGATTCTCAGTGCTGTTCAGTATGGTTTCTACCAAGGGAGTCTCAGAAGTGGCTACTCAAGACACTTAGAAGGCCTAGGTAATTCTTGTTGTACCTTAACATTTTTACACAAATGCAATTAGTACTACTTATCATTTGAGTAAAAAACACAAGGATTTGAAGAGTTTGTGAAAATGTGTCTTGTTTATGAAAGGTGAAACTGTCCAGTAAGTGCCAGATCAGTGTCAGCCATCTGGTATCAGTGGTGATTATTAAACTTCTTCAAGGTGCAACTTTACTGCCCGCAGCCTCGGCCCCAACCCTTACCTTTTTTTTGTGCTACCACTTCCTCTTGGTGTGAGAATGAGACCAGATCTATTCCAGAGTACGGTCCCTCCAAAGCCTTTGTGTGTATTTCAGCTATAAGTGACTAAACTATTACGGATTTAAAATGATGAGAGTGAGAAAGAGATGCAAAGAGCTAACTTTGTAAAAGGGCGGCAAAAATGATAAGGATTTTAACAAGGATACGAAATAAATTTTTTAATAATCTGATACATTTTGTAGAGGAATACAGTAGGAAATGGTCATAGGCACACATTTGAGGCACTTTTAATAAGTTAAGCAAAAAAATTTGCATAAGTAATGAGTTATGTGAAATAGGTATCTACTTCTGTTCAGTAAAGCCCAAAATCTAGGCCAGTGGTTCTCAAAGCATGGTCCCAGGACCGGCAGCAGCAGTATCCGAATAGTGTGTATCTGTGTGTGTGTGTGTGTGTGTGTGTGTGTGTGCGCGCGCGCACTAGTGCTGTTACTTCTTCAAGCTCCTGAGTCACTATAGCCACGACTCGAAATGATTCTAGCCTTTCCTATCTTTTCTGCTGTCATTATATTACGTGATCAATCTCCATCCATGTGACTTCTGTTATCATGTTCATCAGATAATATGTTTATTTGGTGTTAAGTAATTATCATATTGAATCAACTACTTGCTCAACCTGCAGAAACTTTTGATTTGACTTAGCCAGCACATCTGGCCTGTTTTTGGTTTAAAAACAATTTTTTAATCCACCAATAGGAAAAAGAAGAGGTGTTACATTTGTTTGATACTGCCAACCCTTAAATGTCTATCTTCCCTGTGGTGGCTATTCTCTAGGGAGGTTCTTATAGAAGTAGATTTAATTTTTAAGATTTTGCATATTTGTGGAATTTGATATCAACAAATCTGCAAAAAAATCTGAACTGCAGCAACTAGTTAACTACTTTTTCTTTATTCCTTGTGTGGTGTTGAGCTCTTTTTAATGTCCAATTTTACAAAATGTTCTGCATGCCAACGCAGCATTGTGCTCATTGTACAAGTCACCAGACACTCATCTCCTCCTCCATATGTATGATGGTGAAGAAATAGCAACATGTATGTTCTTACCTCTCCTAATCAATTGTAAATTACAAATCTTTTCATTAATTTTTAAACGAGATATATTTACTCTGGCTAGTAGTTAAAATTTAATTCTTTTTATTATATTTCATTGCTACTTTTTTCTACTGACTCCAGAGCTTACTTTGGGGATTATTTCTTATTTTTAGATTGTTGTATTGATCTTATTTCTATATTTATCTGTAGTCATGGAATGTTAGTACTGAAAGGGACCAACCTCTCCTCTTACAGATGAGGAAACTGAGGCCCAGAAAGTTAAATAACTTACGCAAGGTCATGCAGTGGCAGGGCCCAGCCTCAATCCCAGTTCTCCTGCCTCTGGGCCCAGTGTTTTTTCATCCAAATCACTGCATTTATGGAAGACCCACAGCTGGCTTCTACTATTATGACACATGAATTTCCTAGGTATGTCAGTGAATAATACATATGCTTTAAGGAAAATGTTCATGAATCCAAAGACAAATCTGATTTTCAGTATGGAAACATTCATTTCCCTCCAAATTAAATATGTATGTCCTACTCTTTACAGTGGATGTTTTCTCTAAGAGTTATTTGAAATACTGAATTTTTGTAGATCAAATTCCATGTTTTAAGAGAGAAGCTTCTTACAGAAGGGCATCTTCTGGTGACTTCTTTTGAAAAATGAAAAATGCTCTTGTCCATATCCCTCATGCCTCTATTTTCTTTTTCAGTGTGAACTTTTGTAACTGGTATTTATTTAAAGTAGGGCAAACCAATATAGACTTTCCTAGAATCTACTTTATTCTTCCCTTATTAAACTTTACAAGATAGTTTCAGACTGTTAGATGCTCATGAGATGCTTACTTGTGTTCTAGAAACTTCTTGACATTTTATCAATCCCTGGGCTCAAACTCTATCTCAATTTTATCAAACAATAACTGAATTTTCTCATCAGTACTGAGCTCTGTGTGCTGTTTGTTTTCCAGAACATGGTTTGCCTAATGTTCCTTATCATGACTCTCTCTTTAGCTATTCTCAGGCTTCCTTCCAAAGCTCATGTGTACCTCACTAGTGTGGTTTAGTGGAGTTGCAGGCAGTACTGATCAGATGGAGTGGTGTTTTCAGTTATCCCATTGTTCCAGTCCTTCTCCTGAACCTGCTCTGGTTTCCCTTTTCAGGAATACTCAGAGATTGGTGGGATTTTCCTCTTCATCTAGACCAAGGTTTGACAAACTGTTACTATAAAGGTCCAGATAGTAACTCTTTCAGGCTTTGTGGGCTAGGAATAGATGGTCTCTGTAGTATAGTCTTCTTCTTTGTTAGTGTTTGTTTGCTTGCTTTACAACACTTTAAAAATGTAAATACTATTCTTAGCTCTTGGGCGGTACAAAGCTGCAGACTGAAATTGTCATAGTTTCCTGACCCCTGGGTCGGGCATTTCTGTGACCCACGTGATGACTGGGTTGTGTGCTGGGTGATGTGCACACTGTCCTTCCATGTACCACAGTGTCAGACTCAGCTGCAGAGAGGTGGCTGGAAAGGCGTTGCACATGCCAACCAGTACTCTCTGACAGATGCCCTTCCTAGACTCTCAGTCTGTCTCTGTATCTGCCCCTCTCTCTCTCTGACTACCTCAGTGTAGAACCCTCATTCTTTTCTCCAGATCTCCTGTACTGGTTATCTAATGTGCCTCTGCTTCCTCAAGTGTGGGTTAAGCTGGCAGGAAAGAATGGTTTTCTGAGTTTTCTTATTTCATTCATTCCAAACTGTGATCAGGAACCCCTGGCCCTGGTCATCAGTCCCACTCTGCTCAGTACTTCCATCACATGTTCAGGGCCATCTCTGGAAAGGCTGGTGGCCCAGGCCATGAGATTCCAGTTCCGTCTACAGTTTCCTAGGAAAATCACCAGCTCTGTTGGTTCCAATGGCTGGTTTTAAAATCTGAAATGTCCACGTGCCCATTTTAATGTGATTTGGACTTGTTCTAGACTCAGCCCCAGTAATGAAACCAATGAGGTATGGAAGGTGTTCTATGTCCACAGTTTTCCCCTGCCTAAACCGCCTGCATCCCTGACCCCCAGCCCCAGGAATAGGCTCCTTGGGATGCCCCATGCAGCACCACAGCCAGCAGGCATTCAGCACACTGCCACCTCCTGTTTTCTGAACCTCTAAAAGGATTCCTTAAAGCTCCTCCACATCTCTTTTCATCTCACTCCTGGTCTCTACCTCTCATGCTGCTTGGGAGTGTAAAGCTCAGTTTCACATTTTCACATTTGCTCGTATAAATATTGGAGGATACCAGTGAATATCAAGTTATGTGCCTGTGTGTGAGAACAACATGGTTTCTCCACCTAGACTGTGAAGGTCCCATTTGCTAGTGTATCTTACATGCACACACACACACTGTCCAGTTCTCTCATCAGTTCTCTGGTCCAGTTCCAGGTCTGATGGGGCTGGTCAAGGAGTAGGGGATAGTAAGGGCTCCGGAGACATTTCCCTTTTTTCGTCTTTTGAAACCTTCTTTCCGCTGGCTTATGCTCACTTCTCCCAGGAAGCCATTTGAAGATACTCCTCTGGGGCAGTTTTGGACAGCCAACATACAGAGAGCTAGGACTTTAATCCCATATGAATTCTGTCACTTAGACATATTTCTCAGGCTGCAAGATTTTTTAAATCTAAGAACTTTGTTTCTGGGGACCTTTAGTTTGCTTTCTGTCATTTGAGCCCAGGGATTTACCCACTTACTGAAATCCACATTTTTAAAGATCAGAGACACTAGTAATTTTAGGATTTCCCTATTTAAAAACATTCATGAAACAATTCCTTTCTGCATTTTGATTAGGATTTCCAGCCTTGAGGGAACCAGGCTTGTACCCTGGACTCTAAAGCAGCAAAAGTAGCACACTTGCCAAAAACAAAATGATGAAGGAGGATTGGCTAGTCATACTCTGCAGTCAGGAGGACTTTTGTTAAGTTAGTGCTTACCATTCAGTGCTTACTGAGTGGGTGTGATGTGCTCTAGAAAAATTAGGGAGATAGGAACTTGCAGACCAATATCCTAAACTGAAAGACAGTGATGAGGCAATTCCCCCAGTGATGAGACTGTATCCCTGGATTGAAATTTCAAGAAGCAACATAAACTAGGAGAAGAGTGTCATCCCAGTCTTTTTGGAATTACAACACAGAATGGAAGGGGGCCCTCTGTGGGGTGATATTACAAAGGGTCTTGTTTGTCTTTCTTTCTTTTTATTTTTTCCTTTAAAAAAAAAAAAAGCATTCCTTACTGGCTTGCTACCAGCAATTGAACTGTATTCTTTATATAGCTAGAGCTGTTTGTGTCTTCTTAAAATAAATTTTTTTCTGTTAAAATCATTTTCTGTTTCATCCTCTGGTTCTCATTATAGCAATGATTCGTTTATCCAGATACTAAGCCTAGTTTGTGAGTACCTTTTCCCAACAACACAAGTATGGGGCCCACAAACATGAGCTTTGATTCTCACAGACCCCCGAGAGCCCAAAATAGATATGCAGGACAGTGTCTTACAGAAACATAACCCATCCATCTGTGAATCTACGTTATATGGGCAGGGAATCCATGCTTGAGGACTTTGTCTCAGGGATTCTCATTCAACTACTCCTGGAAGCAACAAGGGGTCTCAGACAAACACAGCTCTGCTGAAGTGGGCAGCAGTCACCAGGCTCCTGAGGGGAGGAGGTTGCCATAGCAACTGTGCTCAGGGCACGCACTCCCTCTTTGTTCTTTGGCTCAATGAAGCCACCCGGCAGGGGTAGATTAGAGTGAGTCAGGACTGGGAGCGAAAAACGCAGACCAGATGTGGCTCAGATTACCTCCTTCCTCGAGAAGGGAATGGTCCCACAATACTAGTGGTGACAGCTATACTCATGGGTCAAGTCCCATCCAAAACTTTGTTCTCATCCCAATCGGCTCAGGCCTCTAAGGGTGAGGCCCTTGCAACCAGCCTTCTTGTCTTCCCAGTCCCCGTGCTAGCTCACCTCCCCTGATACCACTGGACTGATCTTCCAAAAAGACACTGCAGAGCTGGAAATAACCTAGAAAGTTTACAGGGGAAGGGAGAAGGGCCAGGGCTACTCTCAGACGATAGCAGGTATCAAGACTTAAGACCAAGGTCGGAGAAAGAGGTTGTCTTGATGTGGGCCTCACGGCATGCAGTACCTCAATGAGACCCTGTGTTGATTCCAGCAGGGTCTGGGCCCCCTTTCACCCCCAACCATGAGCTGGGGAAGCTTTGAGGGATTGATCCACATTGACCAAAGTCACAAACTACATGTTAAAGGCAAAGAGATATTTTGCCTTCAAATACTTTAAATATACCAGTATATTTAACCAAAGAGAGAGCATACCTTTAAAGCACAGGTCATACAGGTCAACAGGAAGCCCACAGACTGAATTGAGTTCTTATACATTGCCCAGAGTACTTAATGTTGGTTTTTAATTTTTCAAAATGTAGATGGGACACAAAGTCCACTTTACACAGTTCCCCACCACTCCCTGTTATATGAAGTCCAACTAGCTTCATTCATTTATATCACCTGCCAGGCTCCTGAAGGCATTTGAGCCTGTGACACCTTGTTGTAGTTGGGTTCCCTGGGAAGCAGACTCAGAGATGGAGTTTGGTGTGTGGGATGTTTGTTAGGAAATGTCCAAGGGATTGACATCTGTGAGAGAGAAGGGAAGGAAACAGGCTTAGGCTGAAGGGGAAAAGAGCAGCAATGCAGGCGCCAGATAGCCTTGGCTGACTCTACAGAGAGCTCCAGCAGTAATATGACCCATCAGAGTTGTCCTGCACCCCTGCTTCAGTCAGTCCCTGGCTACGGGCCATCCCACCAATGGCCTGACTTTGGGTGAGGTGACTTTCTCCAGCAGAGGCAGTCCCCAAAGGCGGGGGACAGCTAAAGAAAGTTCTTGGCTGACAGCACTCCCAGTAGCTGGAGCAACATCTGCCCATGAAGGGGGATCTGGCCAACACAGTTCTGTGTCCATCACAGGTGTCTTTCTCCCAAGCACAGTGCAGGTTAAACACTTACATATTCTGGGACTTCCCTAGTGGTCCAGTGGTTAAGAATCTACCTGCCAATGCAGGAGACACAGGTTCAATCCCTGGTCCAAGAAGATCCCACATGCCATGGAGCAACTAACCCCCTGTACCACAACCACTGAAGCCTGTGTGCCTATAGCCCATGCACTACAACAAGAGAAGTCACCGCAATGAGAGGCCTGAGCACTAGAGTAGACTCTGCTCACCACAAATAGAGAAAGTCTGCACACAACAGTGAAGACCCTGCACAGCCAAATAAATCTTTAAAAAAAAAAAACACAAATTCTTATTTTCTGTTACCTCAGACAGATGACAGTTCATTTGATGAGGTGTATAGCTTTCTTAAATTGTTGTCACCATTTCAGGATACATGCCAGTAGCCTTAATTGGCCTTTGGTGTTTCACAAGCCTCATTCATGCCCATTAGCAAACTTTCTCTGAAGGCATGTCATATATGCAAATGGATAAGTCAATCCATCATAGACACTAGGAATAAAATGGTGTCAGCATCTATCAAGCATGTGAGATGGCTCAGACATTGTGTGCTCCCCCAGCCACTTCTGTTATTCATCCAGTCAGCAAAAATGTAATAGGCTCCTTCTACCTAGCTGGCTGAGTGCTGAAGAATTGATGCTTTTGAACTGTGGTGCTGGAGAAGACTCTTGAGAGTCCCTTGGACTGCAAAGAGATCAAACCAGTCAATCCTAAAGGAAATCAACTCTGAATATTCATTGGAAGGACTGATGCTGAAGCTCCAATACTTTGGCCACCAGAGATTGAAGGCAGGAGGATAAGGGGACAACAGAGGATGAGATGGTTAGATGGCATCACCAATTCACTGGACATGAGTCTGAGCAAACTCTGGGAGATAATGAAGGACAGGGAGGCCTGGCATGTTGCAGTCCATGGGGTCACAAAGATTTGGACGCAACTGAGCAACTGAACAACAACAGCAATCTGCCTGGCAGGGTGTTAGGTGCTGAGGGTAGAGTAGTGACCAAAACAGATAGTGTGCCCATTCCCCATGGAGTTTACAGTCCACTGGGGCCACTGCTGAGACTAGTTCACTCTACAGCCCTGTTGATGAAGCAGAGCCATTGAAAAGGTGAAGGTGATACTAAGTCAGTCATACAGAGAAAGACAACTATCACATGATATCATTTATATGTGGAATCTAAAAAAATGATACCAAACAGAAATAGACTCATAGACATAGAAAACAAACTTATAGTTAACAAAAGGGAAAGGGGTGTATAAATTAAGAGTCTGGCATTAACAGATACACAGTACTATATATAAAATAGATACTCAACAAGGATCTAACTGTATAGCACAGAGAACCATATTCAATGTCTTGTAATGACCTATAATGGAAAAGAATGTATATGTATATACATGTATATGTAATAGATACATATATGTATAATTAAATCACTTTTCTGTACACCTGAAACTAACACTACATTATAAATCAACCATATGTCAATAAAATTTTTTAAAAAAGAAAGAAAAGGTGAGAGTGAATAATACCCTGAATACAGGAGGAAGGGTTGGCTGGCTTTTTATAAGGAGTAAAGAGAGTTGTTCCATAGTAACAGGACAGAAAGCAGAGTATTTGGGCATAAACACAGGTTTTATGGACTGGTGTGAATATAGGAGCCTGAGGAAGTTCATTTCTGGCTACTTCAAATTTCTCAGTGAAATAGGAAGCAAAGCCATCAGCTGAGATGGTGTGGCCTTTTGGGTGGAGAGGTCACTCTCTGGAAATAACAAGGCAATGTGGAGGTCATACAGTAACCTGGGATTCCTTTCTCCTGACTTCTGGATGGAACAGAGACCACCATATCTCTTCATCCTAAACATGACTCTTCCTGAACCTCACATCACTTCTCAGCCACCATCCCATGTCTCACCTCCTTTCATTTAAATTAACATCATGATAAAAATGAACTTATTTACAAAACAGAAACAGACTCAAAGACATACAAACTTACTTATGGTTACCAAAGGGAAAGCAGGGGAGGGGATAAATTAGGAGTTTGAGATTAGCAGAAACACCCTGCTATACATAAAACAGATAAACAACTAGGCCCTACTGTATAGTACAAAGAATTACATTCATTATCTTATAATAACCTATAATAGAAAAAAATGTGAAAAAGAATGTATATATGTATGTATGTGTATATATTATATATATATGTATATTTTATACACACACACACATATATCTGAATCACTGTGCTGTACACCAGAAACTAGCACAATATTGTAAATCAACTATACTTCAACTTAAAAAAATCAGGATAAGATAATCTTTAATATTAACTACACTTATAACTAATTTATTTCTTTCAAGAGTTGATGATGAAAACAAATTTTAATTTTTGATCCTTCATGAGTCAAAAGTCTCAACTCTGCACTGCTGTGTGAAATAATATTTTGTGAACATTTGCAATTTATGAGAAGTCATTTTACTTATATATTTTAAAATTATAACACCTCAAATTCTCCTAAGGAAGGTTATCTATTCTTTGATTTTGCTTAATATCAAACCAACAAATATGAAACCAATAGATATTGAACAAGAAAAAAAAATAACATCATGAAAGAATTGTCACCACTGCCCAGCTATGTTCTTCATGTGTCACCCTCTCACAACTCTCTCTGATCTGAGTTCTACCCTCCTCCTTCCACCATGTCCACATATTGTCCTGAGGACACTGAAGAACTCCATGTCAAAAACTTCCAGCGATTCTTTCAGTTCTGTCTTATACCTTTGAAGCACTTGGTACCATTGAGCACCGTCTTCTTCTCAAAAAGCTTCTTCTTAAAAAAGAAGCTTCTTTGTTTGGCCTCCCTGACATTGCACTCTCCTGGTTTCCCACTCACTTACCTGAGCACTCCTTTGCAATTTCCCTTGCTTCTCTCTCCACCTTATTTTTTTTTTATTTTTATTTTGTGTTGGAGCATAGTGGATTAATAATGTTGCAATAGTTTCAGGTGAACAACAAAGGGACTCAGCCATACATATACATGTATCCATTCTCCCCCAAACTCCCCTCCCATCCAGGTTGCCACATAACATTGAGCAGAGTTCCATGTGCTATACAGTAGGTCTTTGTTGGCTACCCATTTTAAATACAGCAGTGTGTACATGTCTATCCCAAACTCCCTAACTATCCCTTCCCCCATCCTTTCCCTGGTAACCATAAGTTCACTCTCTAAGTCTGTGAGTCTCTTTCTGATTTGTAAATAAGTTCATTTGTATCATTTATTTTTAGATTCCACATATAAGGGATGTCATACAATATTTCTTCTTATCTGTCTGACTTAGTTCACTCAGCATGAAAATTTTTTGGTCCATCCATGGTGCTACAAATGGCATTATTTCATTCTTCTTAATGGCTGAGTAATATTCCATTGTATATACATACCACAGCTTCTTTATCCATCACTTTGTTGATGGATATTTAGGTTGCTTCCATGTCTTGGCAATTGTAAACAGCACTACAATGAACATTGGAGTGTGTGTTTCCTTTCAGACCAAGTTTTCCTCTGGCTTTATGTCCAGGAGCTGGATTGCAAGATCAAATGCTAGTTATATTTTTAGTTTTTTAAGGAACCTCCATGCTGTTCTCAATAGCCTCCATTCTTGAGTTGATGCCAGGAGCCAGCATGAGGAGTCCCGCCCATGGCAAAGGTCATGAGGTTAAGGGGTCCAACAGGCAAAGGCGAGTCCGGCCTTAAGGGAGCCTTGCTGAATCTGCTCGTGCATCTGCCCCAAAACCAGAGTCTGCCTGCCTTACTGCATTGTGCTTTTCGCCTACTTTTCTGACATTAACAGGGGGCTGTCCCCCCACCACCTTTTTCCGGAAAAAGTTATTTTAGAGTTTTTAGATGATAAGTCTCCTGGGCATAATAAGAATGTTTCAATCCAAAAACCCCTCTGATGGCTTTCTAGCCTGCCTGCAAGACTCTTACAGCTGTGCATGTGATTGTTTGCGGCCTCCCGACTGCGAGAGGCACAGGAAGCTCAAAACATCCTAGGAATGTAGGGGCTTCCGAGGAGTCAAAATCATTAGAATAGGGCTGATTAAGGGCTTCATTGTTGAGCCAACACTTGCTGCCAAATTTTTATATCTTTTATTTGTTGATATAGTTGGTATATAGAAAAAAAAAACAAGTAGCAACATAGATCTTTGAGTTAAGTACCTTCTTTGTTATAACCCACTGCGCCTTTGTTCTATAGAGATGTAACTTTGGTGCTTTGAGGGTGATGCAGATTAAAGAAAAACACTCAGGGGAAATGAGATTAACATTCATTAAAGAAGAGAGCCATAAAGTGTTAACAGGCCTCTTGGCCAGAAGGTAATGTAAATCACCTGAGACCTTTTGTATACAAAAAGATATACAGAAAGGGTTAGGACTGCTGCCCCTGCATGACTCTCTATCTTCCATTACGTAAAGCTTAGGGTATATAAACACCTTTTAAATAATAAAGTTATGGGGTTTTTGCACAAGCTTGGCCTCCCCCGTGTCGACTCTCTCTATCTCTTTCTCCCTCTCCCTCCCTCTCTTTTTCAGGCTGATCCCTTGGAATTCGAAGGCTCTCCCTGTCTACTTATTTGCCTGGGCTTCTAAGACCCACGCTAGAGGGAGCCCAAGGCGGGGCACCCTCCGCTATTCAAGTGAGCGCCTATGGCCTAACATAGACGGTGCAAGTTCCTTGTCTTGGAACTTTATTGGTTTTCCACGTAAACCAAGTTATTCAGCATCTTTTCTCCACTCATTTTTCTACTACACTATTTCTTTCTAATCTCCCTCCATATCTTTAATTAAGCAAGTAATTCCTAAGACGCCGACTCCATCCCCCCTTCGAATTACCCTGGATCCACCGGGACTAGACCCTGGCAAGTTGGAGTCCTCAGGCCTGTATTTCAGACTTTCTCCTCCTTCTCCTTTACAGATTTTCCTGGGCTGTCTCAGTCACACCTGTTGCCCTTCTTCTTGTGGTTCATTCCTTAGTGAATCATGTCATCATCCACTCATCTGCATGAGTCAGGGGCCTGGACACCTTCATAGATGTCTCTTCTTACATTCAATAAGCTACATGCAATAAGCTTTGCAGATTCTACCACATAAATATCTCTTGTATTTCTTCATTCTTTATTTTTATTTGTTGCTGTAAGGGCTCAATAAATACTTAGAAGCCTATCATTCTGTTATTTATTTCACACAATAAAAAATGAGCCTCACACCATAGTAGGAAATTGGTTCCAATTAGACAAAAACCTAAATATGAACAGCAAGAATATAAAGCTTTTGGAAGATAATGAAGGAAAATATATTCATGCCTCAAAGTTGAGAAAGATTTCTTAAATAAGATACAAAACCACTAACCATGAAGGAAAATTGATAAAATTCAACTATTTGAAAACCAATACAATATTGTAATTAACCTCCAATTAAAATAAATTAATTAATATTTTAAAAAACCTAGGAAACCATTTAAAGAGTGAAAACAAAAGCCACAGTAAAAGAAAAGATATTTCAACACTTACAACCAACAAAAGATTGGTACTCAGAATACACAAAGAACTCCTACAAATTAGTAATAAAAAGAAAACTCAATAGGAAAAATGGGTAAAGGACTTGTATAGACTCATTATAAAAGAACTCCAAATATCCAATAATCATTAAAATGTGCTTAACCTCATCTAAGAGAGAAATGAAGATTGAGGGGCGATAGATTACCAAGGGGCAGTGGAACTTTAGGAGGTGATGGGTATGTTCATTATACTGATTGTTGTTCTGGTTTCACAGATGTTTACTCATCAAACTGTCACTTTAAATACATATAGTTTGGTTTACATCAGTTATACCTCAATAAAGCTGTAAAACACACATATACACAGTAACATACCATTTCACACCCACCAGGCTGCAAAATACATTTTATTTTATTGAAGTGTAGTTGATTTACAATGTTGTGTTAGTTTCTGCTGTACAGCAAACTAAGTTTAGTTGTTTATTTTTAAGTTGGGTTTTTCACTCTGCTTCTTCACCCTCATCAAGAGGTTCTTTAGTTCCCCTTCACTTTCTGTCATTACAATTGTATCATTCGCATATCTGAGGTTGTTGATATTTCTCCCGGCAATCTTAATTCCAGCTTGTAACTCATCCAGCCCAGCATTTTTCATGATGTGCACTCCTTTCTCAATCCTGAACCAGTCAGTTGTTCCATACAAGGTTATAACTGTTGCTTCTTGACCAGCATACAGGTTTCTCAGGAGACAGGTAAGATGGTCTGATATTTCCATCTCTGAGTCTTCCACAGTTTGTTATGATCCACACAGTCAAAGTCTTTAGCATAGTCAATGAAACAAAGATAGATGTTTTTCTGGAATTCCCTTGCTTTCTCTATGATCCAGCAAATGTTGGCAATTTGATCTCTGATTCCTCTGCCTTTTCTAAACCCAGTTTGGACATCTGGAAGTTCTCGGTTCATGTAATACTGAAGCCTAGCATGCAGGATTTTGAGCATAACCTTACTAGCATGGGGGATGAGTGCAATTGTTTGGTGGTTTGAACATTCTTTAGTACTGCCCTTCTTGGGAACTGGGATGAGGATTGACCCTTTTCAGTACTGTGACCACTGCTAGATCTTCCAAATTTGCTGATATATTGAGTGCAGCACTTTGATAGCATCATCTTTTAGGATTTTAAATAGCTCTGCTGAAATTCCATCACCTTCACTAGCTTTATTGACAGCAGTGCTTCTTAAGGTCCACTTGACTTCACATTCCAGAATGTCTGGCTCTGGGTGAGTGACCACATCATCATGGTTATCCAGGTCATTAAGATCTTTTTTGTACAGTTCTTCTGTGTATTCTTTCCATCTCTTCTTGATCTCCATCTCGAGTTCCAGAGGATAGCAAGGCCTTCTTCAATAAACAATGCAAAGAAATAGAGGAAAACAACAGAAGGGGAAAGACTAGAGAGCTCTTCAAGAAAATTGGAAATTTCAAAGAAACATTTCATCCAAAGACAGGCACAATAGTGGACAGAAATGGTAATGACCCAATAGAAGCAGAAAAGATCAAGAAAAGATTCTATGTATAATAGTTTTCTAAATCTATGGCAAAATATTTTCAAGTCTGACAACAAATAGGGTTGAGGAAGAGGTATAGGAATAGAAACTATTATACACCCTTAGTGGGGATCAGCAGAGAAGGCAATGGCACCCCACTCCAGTACTCTTGCCTGGAGAATCCCATGGACAGAGGAGCCTGGTGGGCTGCGGTCCATGGGGTCACTAAGAGTCAGACAAGACTGAGCGACTTCACTTTCATGCATTGGAGAAGGAAATAGCAACCCACTCCTGTGTTCTTGCCTGGAGAATCCCAGGGATGGGGGAGCCTGGTGGGCTGCTATCTATGGGGTCACACAGAGTCGTACACAACTGAAGTGACTTAGCAGCAGCAGCAGCAGTGGGGATTGGAATTGCTTCGACCACTTTGGAAAATAGTTTGTAATTATCTATTTAAGTTGAAGGTACACATCCCCCAGGACCCTGCAATTCCACTCCTAGCTATATATCTTAGAGAAATGTGTACCTATCTTTCCCAAAATATATACAGAAAATACATAGCAGCATTGCATATACCAGCCCAAACTGGAACCATCAAACAGTCCATCAAAAGGAGAATGAATAAACTGTGGAATATTATACAGCAATGACAATTAAACTATAGCCATATGCAAGAACATGCATGGCACATACAGATATAAAGTTGATCAAAAGAAGCAAGGTGCAGGGGAGTTTCCTGGTGGTCCAGTGATTAGGAATTTGTGCTTCCAGTACAGGAGTTCAGTTCAGTCCAGTACAGGGGGCACAGATTCAATACCTGGTCAGGGAATTAAGATCCCACATGCCATGCACCTTAAAAACAAACAAACAAAAAAGAGTAAGGCAAAAAGGAACACATATAATATGATTTCATTTAGATAAAGTACAAAAATAAACAAAACTAAACTCTTGTTTAGGGATACATAGATGATAAAAAAAAAAGACTTGTAAAAGAAGCAAGGAAACTGTTATAGAGTTAAGAGAATGGCTTCTTATAAGAGGAAGGGTAAATTGTAATTAGCTGTGGAAAATTCTGAAAGAGATGGGAATACCAAACCACCTGACCTGCCCCTTGAGAAACTTGTATGCAGGTCAGGAAGCAACAGTTAGAACTGGACATGGAACAACAGACTGGTTCCAAATAGGAAAAGGAGTACGTCAAGGCTGTATATTGTCACCCTGCTTATTTAACTTATATGCAGAGTACATCATGAGAAATACTGGGCTGGAAGAAGCACAAGCTGGAATCAAGATTGCTGGGAGAAATATCAATAACCTCAGATATGCAGATGACACCACCCTTATGGCAGAAAGTGAAGAAGAACTAAAGAGTCTCTTGATGAAAGTGAAAGAGGAGAGTGAAAAAGTTGGCTTAAAGCTCAACATTCAGAAAATGAAGATCATGGCATCTGGTCCCCATCACTTCATGGCAAATAGATGGGGAAACAGTGGAAACAGTGGCTGACTTTATTTTTGGGGGCTCCAAAATCACTGCAGATGGTGATTGCAGCCATGAAATTAAAAGACGCTTACTCCTTGAAAGGAAAGTTATGACCAACCTGGACAGCATATTAAATAGCAGAGACATTACTTCGCCAGCAAAGGTCCATCTAGTCAAGGCTATGGTTTTTCCAGTGGTCATATATGGATGTGAGAGTTGGACTATGAAGAAAGCTGAGCGCTGAAGAATTGATGCTTTTGAACTGTGGTGCTGGAGAAGACTCTTGAGAGTCCCTTGGACTGCAAGGACATCCAACCAGTCCATCTTAAAGGAGATCAGTCCTGGATGTTCATTGGAAGGACTGATGTTGATGCTGAAACTCCAATACTTTGGCCACCTGATGCAAAGAGCTGACTCATTGGAAAAGACCCTGATGCTGGGAAAGATTGAGGGCAAGAGAAGGGGATGACAGAGGATGAGATGGTTGGATGGCATCACCAACTCAATGGACATTGGTTTGGGTGGACTCCAGGAGTTGGTGATGGACACGGAGGCCTGGCATGCTGCAGTTCGTGGGGTCGCAAAGAGTGGGACACGACTGAGCAACTGAACTGAACTGAACTGAAACTGTAATTGGTGAGAACACAGGAGAGGCTTCTAGGGTGCTGGCAAGGTTCTAGTTTTGGATACTGAGTAGTGGTCACACTGGTGTTTGCTTATAGCTGTTATTATAAACATACAAATAAACTATACATTTGTTTTAAACACTTTTCTGTATGCATGTCTGTGTGTTATATTTTACAATAAGAACATTTTTAAAGACTCAGGATACAATTCTGAGTTGCACCAAATTTAAGACAAAAGCTGCATGAAAAGGAGTATAGGAAAGAGATAGGGCAAGCAGCAAACCAGAAGAGAAGAAGCTACCAAATTTCCAAAGGGAGTGGATCACAGCACCAACTCCTATTCACCCCTGCTCCACAGGAAGCATTGCAAGCAGGTCTGAGAGCCACCATTCTGGGTCTTTGCACCCATGACAAGAATGTGCTTACATGAAAGGAAAATAAGTGAAGGCACAAACAGATGGGAATACTATTAGAAGGAAAATAAAAGTGAAAGTTGCTCAGTGTGCCTGACTCTTTGCGAGCCCATGGACTATACAGTCGATGGAATTCTTCAGGCCAGAATACTGGAGTGGGTAGCCTTTCCCTTTTCCAGGGGTCTTCCCAACCCAGGGATCAAACCCAGGTCTCCCGCATTGCAGGCAGATTCTTTACCAGCTGAGCCACAAGGGAAACCCAAGAGTACTGGAGTGGGTAGCCTATCCCTTTTCCAGGGCATCTTCCCAAGCCAGGAATTGTACCAGGGTCTCCTGCATTGCAGGCAGATTCTTTACCAACTGAGCTATGAGGGAAGCCCATTAGAAGGCAAACATATGGGGAAACGCATACTCTTTTTTAATGAGGTAAGACATACAAAATTTTAAAAACTGAATGGCCATTTTTTGCCTATCATAGCAGCAAAAATTGAGAGGAAGCAGAAGAAATCACAATATGTCAGGCTGGAAAGAGTACCAAATTGAAGCCTGGAGTTACTGGCTGCTGATGCTATGAATAAACACGATCCCTGTAAAATAAAATCTGGCAATATGCATCAGGAAATTGTAAATGCTCATACCATCTTAGTAATCTTACTTCTGGGAATCTGTGCTAGGAAAATCATGCAAGGAAGGAAAGGTTATATGAACAAATCTGGAAGTGACTCAAGTATCCCTTAACAGGGAAACCACTGAATAAACTTTGTTAAGCACCACTAAGTAAAAATCATAATTATGATAATGGGAAGGAAGGAAACTAACGTTTACTTAGTGATATGTCTTAACATGCATTATACTAAGTGCATTACTTTATCTAGTTTAATGCAGCTACCTCCAAAGTCTTTTATTGTTACTGTCATTAAAATATGAAGAAACTGAATCTCAGAGAAGCAAATTAACTTGCCAAAGACCACACAGCTAGTGAGGTGCAGAACCAAGATTTGAGTACATACCTATCTGATTTGAAAATTCTGTTATTTTCACCCCATTATACTGCAACATGAAAAAAAAATACTTCTAGCATTTCTTGAAGTATTTTTTTCCCAAAAGACATAAGACATTACTAATAGGCCTTTTTTGGTGTGGTATTTATTTTTTTAACATTTTTATTTATTTATTCTAAATTGAAGGATAACTGCTTTACAATATTCTATCGGTTTCTGCCATATATCTACATGAATAACCCATAGGTATACATATGTCCCTTCCGTCTTGACCCTCCCACCTCTCAGCCTGTCCTACCTCTCTATGTTGTCACAGAGCCCTGATCTGAGATCCCTGAGTCATAGAGCAAATTCCCACTGGCCATCTATTTTACATATAGTTGTTGTTCAGTCGCTCGGTTGTATCCAACTCTGACCCCATGGACTGAAGCTTACCACGCTTCACTGTCCTTCACCATCTCCCAAAGTTTGCTCAAATTCATGTCCATTGAGTCGTTGATGCCATCCAACCATCTCATCCTCTGTCATCCCCTTCTCCTCCTGCCTTCAATCTTTCCCAGCATCAGGGTCTTTTCCAATGAGTTGGCTCTTCGCATCAGGTGGCCAAAGTATTGGAACTTCAGCTTCAGCATCAGCCCTTCTAATGAATATTCAGGATTGATTTCCTTTAGGATTGACTGGTTTGATCTCCTTGCAGTCCAAGGGACTCTCAAGAGTCTTCTCCAACACCATAGCTCAAAGGCATCAATTCTCTGGTGCTCAGCCTTTTTTATGATCCAACTCTCAAATCCATACATGACTACTGGAAAAACCATAACTTTGACTATATGGACTTTTGTCAGCAAAGTGATGTCTCTGCTTTTTAATACACTGTCTAGGTTTGTCATAGTTTTTCTTCCAAGGGGCAAGCATCTTTTAATTTCACAGCTGCAGTCACCATCTGCAGTGATTTTGGAGCCCAAGAAAATAAAGTCTCTCACTGTTTCCATTGTTTTCCCATCTATTTGCTGTGAAGGGATGGGACCGAATTCCATGATCTTAGTGTTTTTAATGTTGAGTTTTAAGCCAGCTTTTTCACTCTCCTCTTTCACCCTCATCAACAGGTTCTTTAGTTCCTCTTCACTTTCTGCCATAAGGGTGGTGTCATCTGCATATCTGAGGTTATTGATATTTCTCCTGGCAATCTTGATTCTGGCTTGTGCTTCATCCAGCCTGGCATTTGGCATGATGTACTATGCATATACGCTTCCCTTGTGGCTCAGCTGGTAAAAAATCTGTCTGCAACGCGGGAGACCTGGGTTCGATCCTTGGATTGGGAAGATCTCCCGGAGAAGGGAAAGGCTACCCACTCCAGTATTCTGACCTGGAGAATTCCATGGACTGTATAGTCCACGGGGTCACAAACAGTCGGACACAACTGAGCGACTTTCACTTTCACTCTGCATATAAGCTAAATAAGCAGGGTGACAATATACAGCCTTGATGTATTCCTTTCCCAGTTTAGAACCAGTCCATTGTTCCATGCCCAGTTCTACCTGTCACTTCTTGACCTGCATACAGATTTCTCAGGAGGCAGGTCATGTGGTCTGCTATTCCCATCTCTTTAAGAATTTTACATATGATAGTGTATATGTTTCCATGCTACTCTCTCCTTTCATCCCACCCTCTCCTTCCCCTCGCCCCACATCCATAAGTCTGTTCTCTATGTCTATGTCTTCCCTGCTTCCCTGAAAATAGGTTCATCATTACCATCTTTCTAGATTCCAAGTATATGTGTTAGTATATGATATTTGTTTTTCTCTTTATGACTTACTTCACTCTGTATAATAGGCTCTAGGTTCATCCACCTTATTAGAACTGACTCAAATGCATTCTTTTTTATAGCTGAGTAATATTCCATTGGGTATGTGTACCACAACTTCCTTATCCATTCATCTGCCAGTGGACATTTAGGTTGCTTCCATGTCCTAGCTATTGTAAATTGTGCTGCAATGAACACTGGGGTACACGTGTCTTTTACACTTCTGGTTTCCTCAGGGTATATGCCCAGTAGTGGGATTGTTGAGTGATATGGTAATTTTATTCCTAGTTTTTTAAGGAATATCCACACTGTCCTCCATAGTAGCTATGTCAGTTTACATTCCCACCAACAGTGCAAGAAGGTTCCCTTTGCTCCACACCCTCTCCAGCATTTATTGTTTGTAATTTTTTGATGATGGCCATTCTGACTGGGGTATGATATTCTGACTGGTACAGTGATATTTCACTGCAGTTTTGATTGGTATTTTCTCAAATAATAAGCGATGTTGAGCATTTTTTCATGCTCAACATGAAAAAATGTGTGAGCCATCTGTATGTCTTCTTTGGAGAAATGTCTGTCTAGGCCTTCTGCCCACTTTTTGATTGGGTTTTTTGTTTTTCTGGTATTGAGTTGCATGAACTACTTGCATATTTTGGAAATTAATCCTTTGTCAGTTGTTTTGTTTGCTATTATTTTCTCCCATTCTGAGGGTTGTCTTTTCACCTTGTTTATAGTTTCCTTTGCTGTGCAAAAGCATTTATGTTTAATTAGGTCCCACTTGTTTATTTTTGTTTTTATTTCCATTACTCTAGGAGGTAGGTCATAGAGGATCTTGCTGTGATTTATATCATAGACTGTTCTGCCTATGTTTTCCTCTAAGAGTTTTATAGTTTCTGGTCTTACATTTAAATCTTTAATCCATTTTTAAGTTTATTTTTGTGTATGGTGTTAGGAAGTGTTCTAATTTCATTCTTTTACACATAGCTGTCCAGTTTTCCCAGCACCACTTACTGAAGAGACTGCCTTTTCTCCTTGTATAGTCTTGCCTCCTTTGTCAAAGATAAGGTGTGCATAGGGGTGTGGGTTTATCTCTGGGCTTGTTATCTTCTTCCATTGGTCTATATTTCTGTTTTTGTGCAAGTACCATACTGTCTTAATGACTGTAGCTTTGTAGTATAGCCTGGAGTCAAGAAGGTTGATTCCTCCAGCTCCATCCTTCTTTCTTTGGCTATTGAGTTTTTTGTATTTCCATATGAATTGTGAAATTAGTTGTTCTTGTTCTGTGAAAAATGCCATTGGCAATTTGATAGGGATTGCATTGAATCTGTGAATTGCATTTGATAGTATAGTCATTTTCACAATATTAATTCTTCCAACGCAGGAACATGGAATATCCCTCCATCTGTTTATGTCATCACTGATTTCATCAGTGTCATAGTTTTCTATATATAGCTCTTTTATCTCCTTAGGTAGGTTTATTCCTAGGTATTTTATTCTTTTTGTTGCAATAGTAAATGGGGTTGATTTCTTAATTTCTCTTTCTAATTTTTCATTATTAGTGTATAGGAATGCAAGTGATTTCTGTGTATTGATTTTATATCCTGTAATTTACTAAATTCACTGATTAGCTTTAGCAATTTTTTGATAGTATCTTTAGGGTTTTCTATGTATAATATGTCATCTGCAAACACTGAGAGTTTTACTTCTTCTTTTTCAATCTGGATTCCTTTTATTTCTGTTTCTTCTCTGATTGCCATAGCTAGGACTTCCAAAACTATGCTGAGTAATACTGGAGAAAGTGGGCATAATAGGTCTTTTTTAATACCAGATTTTAAAGGTTTCTTTAGTAGCAATCTCGGACTTCTCAGGGATTTTATTACACATTTATTCATTCAGCAAGTAACTTTTTGATATGTCAGACACCCAGCTGTTGGGAATATAGCAGTGAATAGAGACACAAGATCCCTGACCTCATGAAGCTTATATTCCAATCAGAAGAGGCAACATATAAGTAAATATGCCAAATTACTTTAGATTTCAGCAAGTGCTGTGCAGCGAATTAACAGGGTGACATGGGAGATGGGAATAGAGAGAGAAGAGCTACTCTAGATGGGCTGGTAACAGAAGGTGCCTTTGGAGTGACCTCAAGGAGCCTGAAAGGAGAATCTTACAGGCAGGAGAACAGCAAATGCAGAGACCTGGATGAAGGAGAGAATTTGTTGTTTTCAAAGAATAGAAAGAAGCCTGGCATGATTGGGAGAGAGTGAGTGAAGCAGAGTGACCAAGCTAAGGAGTTGGGATCCTAAGAAGAAAGGAAAGCCCTTGGAGGGTTTTAGGAGAGTCACTGACATTATTTGATTTGTTTTCAAAACTGTTCTCACTGCTCTGTGGAGAATAGAGTGGGGTGAAGCAAGAATGAACACAGAGGACCAGTGAGGAGATTACTGCTACAAGCCGGGCAGAGAGGACAGCAGCTTGGGGCAGGGTAGCAACCAAGGACATGGGGAGAAATGGAAGTATTTGGGTTATATTTTGAATATTGGGTTAACTAGACTTTCTTCTGACACGACTGAGTGACTTCTCTTTCAATTTTCACTTTCATGCATTGGAGAAGGACATGGCAACCCACTCCAGTATTCTTGCCTGGAGAATCCCAGGGACGGGGGAACCTGGTGGGCTGCCGTCTATGGGGTTGCACAGAGTTGGACACGACTGAAGCAACTTAGCAGCAGCAGCAGCAGACTTTCTTCTGGTGACTTGGAAGTGGATGACAAGTGAAAAGGAGAAATCAAGAATGACTCCTAGTTTGGCATTAACATGTACACACTATGATGTATTGGAGAAGGGAATGGTAGTATTCTTGCCTGGAAAATCCCATGGATAGAGGAGGCTGATAGGATTGGATGGGATTGCAAGGAGTCGGACACAACTAAGCACACACACTACTATATATAAAACAGATAAACAACAAAGTCCTACTGTAGCACGGGGAGCAATATTCAATGTCTTGTAATAATTTATAATGGAAAATAATCTGAAAAACTATATATATATAAATATATATAAATTGAATCACTTTGCAGTATACCTGAAGCTAACACAACATTGTAAATGACCTATACTTCAATTTAAAAAAAATCATTATTAAAAAAACTCCTAGGTTTGAGGCTTCAGCAGCTGCATGGATGGTGGTACCATTTATTAGGATGATGAAGATCTGACCAAGAGTGGAGTTGGGAGAAACCAAGATTATGCTTTATATATATTGAATCTGAATTGCCTATTAGACATTCAAGGGGTGATACCAGTGGACAGCTGGATATACAGGTAAGCAGTTCAGGGCAGTGGTCAGAGCTTGAAGAAATTTGGGAGTTCTCTTAGGACACTGATGGTTTAATACCTTAAGATTGCATGAGTTCACCTATGGAGCAAAAGAAAATAGAGAAGAGGACCCAGGAAGAGCCATGGGGCTGTCCTGTGTTTAGATACCCAGCAAAGAAGGAACAACCAAGAAAGGAAGCTGAGTTGTGAACTGTCAAGAGAAGAACTCTAGATTGCAGTGTTCCCAAGTCTAATTTTTTAGATTTTAAATTTATTTTTAATTGAAGGATAATTGCTGTACAGAATTGTGTTGGTGCTGTAAAACATCAACATGAATCAATAGGTAAACATACGTCCTGTCCCTCTTGAATCTCCCTCCCACTTCCCTCCCCATCCCACCCCAGGTTATTGATCATGGAAACTTTTTCTCATGGGGTGGCTTGTGCTCAGCAAAACACAGGAGAGAAATCCTGGCTTATGCTACAGTAAATGGAGAGGCAGGCTACAAAATTATGATTGAAACCATGTACAACCATGTATAGAACATGCCTGGCACATGTGTTTGTAAACATTTGTTGAATGAATTAAGAATGAAAAGTAATATACATATGGCATCACAACCACTACAAGGGAATAAACAAAAATGACTGTAGTTGTTACTAGTGAGATATGATTAGAAATAGTTTCTCCAAATTTTCTGCAATGTTTTGTTGCCATTTTTCTCTAACAGTGTTTTGCCAATTCCATGTATCCATCTGTTTCTGATGCGTTCAGGGCCACTGTTCCCAAACACTGTAGGAATCCATTCTGCCTGTTCTCTCCTGCTTGCTTCAGAATCTTTAACACCATTCTTGGCCCATTTAATTTTAATTCCATTTAGTTCCATCAGTAAATATTTACTGAATCATCTTCAGCCTAGAGAGATGATTAATACATGGAGCCCCTGCCCTCACATTGCTCACAGCCAAAAGGGAGATAGACACGTAAACCTTGTGCAAACTCCACTTGCCCTGTAGTCCCTCTTTCTCAGCCTGTCTGTGAGCTTTGACCCCTGTTTATTTACACTTTCCTGTTTTCAGTCAATTCCTTCCAGCTTCCAGCTGTGACCCTAGCCCTACCCTCTCCAAATAGCCCATTCACATATCTAATGAGAGTAAATAACCTCCACGGACAAATATCAGGAATAAAAGGTTACAGTGGAGTTTCTACCACAGTGGTGATTTCTGAGTTCCTGCATGAACTGTCTTTTATAGACAATTGTTCATTGCTGTTTAATGTATATATGTGTGACTTCCTTCTCTTTCCTTCTCTTTGCTTTTGGAATAGCTTGTTAGGGTATTTATTTATAGGTTTTGTTAGGAGAAGGCACCTTATACTGTAAAACACCCTACCATCTACCAGGATATAATCTCACAGAACTTTGATTATGTTAATTAACACACTTTGCCCAAAAAAAGAAAAAATACTGGCTCATGCAAACATAATAATTGTTTATCTTTGTTGAGAGTGTACCATGTGTTAAGCATAGTTCTGAATGCTTTATTCAAATTAATTCTTGTAATCCTCCTAATGTCCTATGAGGAAAATACTAATATTACTCTGCTTTGTAGACAAGGCCAGAAAAAGTAACTTACCTGTGATGTTACAGCTGGTAGGTGACAAAACTAGGATTCATACCCAGATAGTCACTATACTCACTATAAACCTACTCCCATATACAGATATATCATACATCAATTTTTGTATTGTTTTAATTCATTCCACATTGATTACTACCTTACTCATACTAACCTCTTATAGCAGACCTAGCATATTTTCACATCATTAAGTTAGAAGGGACAAAACTTTGAGACACTAGAATGACCCATTAGGCCATCTGAACATCATATCCTTTTGAGAGAAAAGCATTCTGTTGAGGTTACAAAATAGTAACATGCCTAACTTTGCTAAAAAATATTTACTATCTTGAAATATTTTAGATGTAATCCTAGTCCCAAAGGAGCTAAGCCCCCAAAGGCCTGTAATGAATTTACTTTGCTTACGAAATGTTTCAGCAGAGCAAAGACTACCACATTGGAACCTT
The DNA here is from genome assembly GCF_001704415.2 of Capra hircus. Lineage (NCBI taxonomy): Eukaryota > Metazoa > Chordata > Mammalia > Artiodactyla > Bovidae > Capra > Capra hircus. The sequence continues at coordinate 9,825,502 of NW_017189516.1, read as the reverse complement.
GCCATGGCACTGTTCCACATAAAACCACTTTAGTATTAGGCCAGAGGCCTTGGATGGGATGCAAAGGGGGGTAATTTCTGAAGTAATCAGAGATGCTTCCTAGATGGTAACCTCCCTTCCAGAGGTAGTACTATGGCCTGAATACAGAGAAAATTTTCTAGAATGATCTTGTTAAATTATTAGCTAATTAAGTAATTAAGGCAGCTCTTTTAAGAATAAAAGGTTAGTAGAGAAATAGTTGCCCTTACACATGGTCAGTGGGAATGTTGGCTGGTCTTCTCTCTTTGGAGGGAAATTCAGTTCAGTTCAGTTCAGTTCAGTCGCTCAGTTGTGTCCGACTCTTTGCGACCCCATGAATCGCAGCACGCCAGGCCTCCCTGTCCATCACCATCTCCTGGAGTTCACTCAGACTCACATCCATCGAGTCTGTGATGCCATCCAGCCATCTCATCCTGGGTCGTCACCTTCTCCTCCTGCCCTCAATCTCTCCCAGCATCAGAGTCTTTTCCAATGAGTCAACTCTTCGCATGAGGTGTCCAAAGTACTGGAGCTTCAGCTTTAGCATCATTCCTTCCAAAGAAATCCCAGGGCTGATCTCCTTCAGAATGGACTGGTTGGATCTCCTTGCAGTCCAAGGGACTCTCAAGAGTCTTCTCCAACACCACAGTTCAAAAGCATCAATTCTTCAGTGCTCAGCTTTCTTTATAGTCCAGCTCTCACATCCATACATGACTACTGGAAAAACCATAGCTTTGACTAGACAGGCCTTTGTTGGCAAAGTAACATCTCTGCTTTTTAATATGCTGTCTAGGTTGGTCATAGCTTTTCCTCCAAGGAGCAAGGGTCTTTTAATTTCATGGCTGCAGTCACCATCTACAGTGATTTTGGAGCAAAAAAAAAAAAAAAAAAAAGTCTGTCCCTGTTTCCATCGTTTCCCCATCTCTTTAGCATGAAGTGATGGAACCAGATGCCATGAGCTTAGTTTTCTGAATGTTGAGTTTTAAGCCACCTTTTCCACTCTCCTCTTTTACTTTCATCAAGAGGCTTTAGTTCTTTGTTTTCTGCCATAAGGGTGGTGTCATCTGCATATCTGAGGTTATTAATATTTCTCCCAGCAATCTGGATTCCAGCTTGTGCTTCATCCAGCCCAGTGTTTCTCATGATGTACTCTGCATATAATTTCAATAAGCAGGGTGACAATATACAGCCTTGACATACTCCTTTCCCAATTTAGAACCAGTCTGTTGTTTCATATCCAGTTCTAACTGTTGCTTACTGAGCACGGCCCTGCCCATCAGAACAAGACCCAGTTTCCCCCACAGTCAGTCTCTCCCATCAGGAAGCTTCCATAAGTCTCTTATCCTGATTCATCAGAGGGCAGACAGAATGAAAACCACAATCACAGAAAACTAATCAAACTGATCACTTGGATAACAGCCTTGTCTAACTCAATGAAACCATGAGCCATGCCATGTAGGGCCACCCAAGATGCACAGGTCACGGTGGAGAGTTCTGACAAAACATGGTCCACTGGAGAAGGGAATGGCAAAGCACTTCAGTATTCTTGCCTTGAGAACCCAATGAACAGCATGAAAAGGCAAAAAGATGGGACACTGAAAGATGAACTCCCCAGGTCGGTAGCTGCCCAATATGCTACTATAGAAGAGTAAAGAAATAATTCTAGAAAGAATGAACAGACAGAGCCAAAACAAAAGCAACACCTAGTTGTGGATGTGTCTGGTGATGGAAGTAAAGTTCAATGCTGTAAAGAACAATATTGCATAGGAATCTGGAATGTTGAGTCTATGAATCAAGGTAAATTGGAAGTGGTCAAACAAGAGATGGCAAGAGGGAACATTGACATTTTAGGAATCAATGAACCAAAATGAACTGGAATGGGTGAATTTAACTCAGATGACCATTATATCTATTACTGCAGGCAAGAATATCTTAGAAGAAATGGAGTAGCCATCATATTCAACAAAAAATTCCAATATACAGCGCTTGGGTGAAATCTCAAAAATGACAGAATGATCTCTGTTTGTTTCCAAGGCAAACCATTCAAGTAATCCAAGTCTATGCCCAAACAAGTAATGCTCAAGAAGCTGAAGTTGAACAGCTTTATGAAGACCTACAAGACCTTCTAGAACTAACACCAAAAAAATATATCTTTTTCATTATAGGGAACAGGAATGCAAAAGTAGGAAGTCAAGAGATACCTGGAGTAACAGGCAAATGTAGCCTTTGAATACAAAATGAAGCAGGGCAAGGGATAACAGAGTTTTGCCAAGAGAACACACTGGTCATAGAAAATACCCTCTTCCAACAACACAAAAGAAGGCTCTACACATGGACATGAATAGATGGTCAATACTGAAATCAGATTGATTATATTCTTTACAGCCAAAGATGGAGAAACTCTATACAGTCAGCAAAAACAAGACTGGGAGCTGACTGTGGCTCAGATCATGAACTCCTTATTGCCAAATTCAGACTTAAATTAAAGAAAGTAAAGAAAACCACTACCGTTCAGGTATGACTGAAATAAAATCCCTTATGATTATACAGTGCAAGTGACAAATAGATTCAAGGGATTAGATCTGATAGACAGAGTGCCTGAAGAACTATGGATGAAAAAAAAAAAAAAACTATGGATGGAGGTTCGTGACATTGTACAGGAGGCAGTGATCAAGACCATCCCTAAGAAAAAGAAAGGCAAAATGGTTGTCTGGGGAGGCCTTACAAATAGCTGAGAAAAGAAGAGAAGCTAAAGGCAAAGGAGAAAAGGAAAGATATACCAGTTTGAATGCAGAGTTCCAAAGAATAGCAAGGAGAGATAAGAAAGCCTTCCTTAGCAATCAATGCAAAGAAATAGAGGGAACAATATAATGGGAAAGACTAGAGATCTCTTCAAGAAAATTAGAGATACCAAGGGAACATTTCATGCAAAGATGGGCACAATAAAGAACAGAAATGGTATGGACCTAACAGAAGCAGAAGATGTTAAGAGGAGGTGGCAAGAATACACAGAAGAACTGTAAAAAAAGATCTTCATGACCCAGATAACCACAATGGTGTGATCACTCACCTAGAGCCAGATATCCTGGAATGCAAAGTCAAGTGGGCCTTAGGAAGCATCACTACAAACAAAGCTAGTGGAGGTGATAGAATGCCAGTTGAGCTATTTCAAATCCTAAAAGATGATGCTCTGAAACTGTTGCATTTAATATGCCAGCAAATTTGGAAAACTCAGCAGTGGCCACAGGACTGGAACAGGTCAGTTTTCATTTCAATCCCAAAGAAAGGCAATGCCAAAGAATGTTCAAACTACTGCACAATTGCACTCATCTCACATGCTAGCAAAGTAATGCTCAAAATTCTCCAAGCCAGGCTTCCACAATACATGAACTGTGAGCTTCCAGATGTTCAAGCTGAATTTAGAAAAGGCAGAGGAACAAGAGATCAAATTGCCAACATCTGTTGGATTATCAAAAAAGCAAGAGAGTTCCAGAAAAACATCTACTTCTGCTTTATTGACTACACCAAAGCCTTTGACTGTGTGGATCACAACAAACTGTGGAACATTTAAAGAGATGGGAATACCAGACCATCTGACCTGCCTCCTGAGAAATCTGTATGTAGGTCAACATGCAAGTTAGAACTGGACATGGAACCACAGACTGGCTCCACATCAGGAAAAGAGTTCATGAAGGCTGTATATTGTCACCCTGGTTATTTAACTTATATGCAGAGTACATTATGCAAAATGCCAGGCTGGATGAATCACAAGCTGGAATCAAGATTGCCGAGAGAAATATTAATAACCTCAGATATGCAGATGACACCACCCTTATGGCAGAAAGTGAAGAACTAAAGAGCCTCTTGATGAAAGTGAAAGAGGAGAGTGAAAAAGGTGGCTTAAAACTCAACATTCAGAAAACTAAGACCATGGCATCCAGTCCCATTACTTCATGGCAAATCAATGGGGAAACAATGGAAAGAGTGAGAGACTGTATTTTGGGGGGCTCCAAAATCACTGCAGATGGTGACTGCAGCCATGAAATAAAAAGACACTTGCTCCTTGGAAGAAAAGTTATGGCCAACCTAGACAGCATATTAAAAAGCAGAGACATTACTTTGCCAACAAAAGTCCATTCTGTCAAGGCTATGGTTTTTCCAGGAGTCATGTATGGATGTGAGAGTTGAACTATAAAGAAAGCTGAGCGCCAAAGTATTGATGCTTTTGAACTGTGGTGTTGGAGAAGACTCTTGAGAGTACCTTGGACTGCAAGGAGATCCAACCAGTCCATCCTAAAGGAAATCAGTCCTGAATGTTCATTGGAAGGACTGATGTTGAAGCTGAAACTCCAAAACTTTGGCCACCTGATGAGAAGAGCTGACTTATTTTAAAAGACCCTGATGCTGGGAAAGATTGAAGGCAGGAGCAGAAGGGGGTGACAGAGGATGAGATGGTTGGATGGCATCACCGACTCAATGGACATGAGTTTGGGTAAACTCTGGGAGTTGGTGATAGACAGGGAGGCCTGGCGTGCTGCAGTCCATGGGGTTGTCAAGAGTCAACACGACTGAGCGACTGAACTGAACTGAACTGAGGGCTTCCCTGGTGGCTCAGTGGTAGAGAATCTGCCTGCCAGTGCAGGAGATATGTATTTGATCCCTGATCTGGGAAGATTCCACGTACCGTGGAGCAACTAAACCTGTGCACCACAACTATTGAGCCTGTGCCCTAGAGCCCAGGAGCCACAACTACTGAAACCTGTGTGCCCTAGAGCCTGTATTCTACAACAGGAGAAGCCAGCCAATGAGAAGCACACGCACTGCAACTAGAGAGTAGCCCCTGCTCACCGTAACTAGAGAAAAGCCCATGCAGCAATGAAGAACCAGCATAGCCAAAATAGATTTTTAAAAACCTTTAAAAAATAAAATAAATGTTGACACCTAAATGAAACAGACCAATTCCTATGAAGAAAATTGAATATGTAACTAAAAGTCTGTCCAAAAGAAATATTCAGTTTTGGTGGTTTCATTGGACAGTTCTACCAAATATCTAAAGAAGTATTAATACCAATTCTATATAATCTTTTTCAGAAAATAGGAGGAAACTTTTCCCAATTCATTTTATGAGGTTAGGCCCTATACAATAACCAAAGGCAATACAAAATAAACTACAGATCAATATCCTCCATGAATATGGATGTAAAAATCCACAACAAAATATTATCAAATAGAATTCAGCAATATATACTATATGACCCAGCAATCCCACTCCTGGGTATATACCCAGAGAAAACCATAATTCAAAAAGATATATACACATCAATGTTCATTGCAGCACTATTTACAGTAACTAGGACATGGAAGCAACCTAAATGTCTATCAATGGAGGAATGGATGAAAAAGATGTGGTACATATATACAATGGAGTATTAGTCAGCTATAAACAGGAACAAACTTGTGTCATTTGCAGAGACATGGATGGACCTAGAGACTGTCATACAGAGTAAAGTAATTCAGAAAGAGAAAAACAAACACTATATATTAATGCATATATGTGGAATCTAGAAAAATGGTACAGATGGTCTTATCGCAAAGCAGAAATAGACGCAGATGTAGAGACCAAATGTATGGAGGCCAAGGGGGAGAAAGGTAGTGTAGAATGAATTGGGAGATAGGGATTAACATATATATACTACTATGCACAAAATAGATAATAAATTATAGCACAGGGAACTCTACTCGGTGCTCTGTGGTGATCTAAACAGAAAGGAAATCCAAGAAAGAGGGGATATACAGGGACTTCCCTGGTGGTCCACTGGCAACACTCCAGGTCATAGCTAGGGGGTCCACGTTAGATCCCCTGGTCAGGGAACTAGATCCCATATGCTGCAACCAAGAATTCGCATGCTGCAACTAAGACTCGGTGCAGCCAAATTAATTAATTTTAAAAAGAGGGGATATACATGTATACAAATGGCTGATTCACATTGCTGTACACCAGAAACTGACACAGCAGTGTAAAGCAACTATACTCCAATTTAAAAAACTTAGAAAGAATTTAGCAATATATAAAAAGAATTATACTCCATAACCAAGTAGGGTTTATTCCAAGGGTTTGCATCAATAAATCCTTGCAGCTGGTTCAACATTTGAAAATCAATCTGTGTAATCCACCATATTAACATACTAAAAAAAATCACATGATTGTATCAATTTATGCAAAAAAAAAGCATTTGACAAAATTAACCACACATTCTTTTTTTTTTTTTTTACTTTATTTTGCTTTACAATACTGTATTGGTTTTGCCATACATTGACATGAATCCACCACAGGTGTACATGCGATCCCAAACATGAACCCCCCTCCCACCTCCCTCCCCACAACATCCCTCTGGGTTATCCCCGTGCACCAGCCCCAAGCATGCTGTATCCTGCATTGGACATAGACTGGTGATTCGATTCTTACATGATAGTATACATGTTTCAATGCCATTCTCCCAAATCATCCCACCCTCGCCCTCTCCCTCTGAGTCCTAAAGTCCGCTATACACATCTGTGTCTTTTATGCTGTCTTGCATACAGGGTCATCATTGCCATCTTTCTAAATTCCATATATATGTGTTAGTATACTATATTGGTGTTTTTCTTTCTGGCTTACTTCACTCTGTATAATCGGCTCCAGTTTCATCCATCTCATCAGAACTGATTCAAATGTATTCTTTTTAATGGCTGAGTAATACTCCATTGTGTATATGTACCACAGCTTTCTTATCCATTCATCTGCTGATGGACATCTAGGTTGTTTCCATGTCCTGGCTATTAGAAACAGTGCTGCGATGAACATTGGGGTACATGTGTCTCTTTCAATTCTGGTTTCCTCTGTGTGTATTTTTAAAAAACTTTTTATTTTGTATTGGGGTATAACCGATTAACAATGTTGTGATAGTTTCAGGTGAACAGCACAAGGACTCAGCCATACATATACATGTATCCATTCTCCCCCAAACTCCCCTCCCACCCAGGCTGCCACATAACATTGAGCACAGAACCGCACATTCATTTAGAAAACTAGGAAAAGAGGGGGAACTTCCTAAAGTTGGTGAAGAACATCTATAAAACCCCTACAACTAACGTCATCCATACTAAATGCTTTTCTCCACTAAGACTGGGAGCAAGGCAAGGATGTCTCCTTTCACCACTCTTAATTCAACACAGTACTGAAAGCCCTAGCCAGATAAGAAAATGAAATAATAGGCATACAGATGGGAAAGGAAGGGGTGAAAAATCCCCTATTTGGAGATAACATGTTGGTCTATATCAGTTTAGTTCAGTTCAGTCGCTCAGTCGTGTCCCACTCTTTGTGACCCCATGGACTACAGCATGCCAGGCCTCCCTGTCCATCACCAACTCCCGAAGTCTACCCAAACTTATGTCCACTGAGTTGGTGATGCCATCCAACCATCTCATCCTCTGTCGTCCCCTTCTCCTCCCACCTTCAATCTTTCCCAGCATCAGGGTCTTTTCAAATGAGTCAGCTCTTTGCATCAGGTGGCCAAAGTATTGGAGTTTCAGCTTCAGCATCAGTCCTTCCAATGAACATTCAGGACTGATTTCCTTTAGGATGGACTGGTTGGATCTCTTTGCAGTCCAAGGGACTCTCAAGAGTCACCTCCAGCACGACAGTTCAAAAGCATCAATTCTTCAGCGCTCAGCTTTCTTTATAGTCCAACTCTCACATCCATACATGACTCCTGGAAAAACCATAGCCTTGACTGGACAGACCTTTTTTGGCAAAGTAATGTCTCCGCTTTTTAATATGCTGTCTAGGTTGGTCATAACTTTCCTTCCAAGGAGTAAGCATCTTTTAATTTCATGGCTGCAGTGATTTGGGAGCCCAGAAAAATAAAGTCTGACACTGTTTCCACTGTTTCCCCATCTATTTCCCATGAAGTGATGGGACCGGATGCCATGAGCTTAGTTTTCTGAATGTTGAGTTTTAAGCCAACTTTTTCACTCTCCTCTTTAACTTTCATCAAGAGGCTTTTTAGTTTCTCTTCACTTTCTGCTGTAAGGGTGGTGTCATCTGCATATCTGAGGTTATTGATATTTCTCCCAGCAATCTTGATTTCAGCTTGTGCTTCTTCCAGCCCAGCATTTCTCATGATGTACTCTGCATATAAGTTAAATAAGCAGGATGGCAATATACAGTCTTGATGTACTCCTTTTCCTGTTTGGAACCAGTCTGTTCCATGTCCAGTTCTAACTGTTGCTTCCTGACTTGCATACAGATTTCTCAAGAGGCAGGTCTATATAGAAAATCACAAAATATCTGTAAAAACAAATATAAAACCCAACCTTCTAGAACAAATAAATGAGTTCAACAAAGTCACAGCTCACAGGATACAAGATCAACATATAAAACTCAATTGTACTTCTAAATATCAACAATGAACATGTGAAAACCAAAGCTTAAATTACAATATTATGTGACTTCATTGGTGGTCCAGTGGTTAAGAATCCACCTTGCAAGAAAAAAAAAAAAAAGAATCCACCTTGCAGTGCAGGGGGCATGGGTTCAATCCCTGATCGGGGAGCTAAGATCCACATGCCTTGGAATATTTAAGCCCATTCGCCACAACTAGAGAATCTGTGTATCACAAGGAAAGATCCTGAATAACACAATGAAGATTCCACATGCTGCAACTAAAACCTGATGCAGCCAAATAAAAAAAATTTCCATATCATGCACAAATCACTCAAAGAAAATGAAAAGATATATAAATCTAAGAAAACATGTACAGGACTTGTGTGCTGAAACTGCAAAACACTGATGAAAGAACTCAAAGAAGAACTAACTACATGGAGAGACATACTGTGTTCATGAATTGGAGGACTCCACAGAGTAAGGATGTTAATTATCCCCCAAATATTTTACAGTTTTAACAACATTCCTATCAAAATCTTATCAACATTTTTGTAGATATAGACAAGATTATTCTAAAATGTACATGGTAAGGTAAAAAAAAAGAACTAGAATAGCTAAAACAATTTTGCAAAAAAGAATGAAGTGGGAAAAATCACTCTACCCAATTTTAAGACTTAGTGTGCAGCTACAGTAATGAAGGGTGCATGACACAGTGTAATACTGATGAGGGGATAGACACATAGATCAATGGAACAGAACAGAGAATCCAGAACAGATTCACACAAGTACAGTCAACTGATTTTTTAAAAAATATTTATTTATTTGGCTGTGTCAGGTCTTAGCTGTGGCATGTGGGATCTAGTTCCCCCATGAGGGATTGAACTCAGGCCCCCAGCATTGGGAGCATGGAGTCTTAGCCACTGGACCACCAGGAAAGTCCCCAGCCAATTGATTTTTAACAAAAGTACAAAAGCAATTTAATGAAGATCAACATTTCCAACAAATGTTGCTGGAGTAATTGGACATCTATATGCCAGAAGAAAAAAAAATAGACTTCAATATAAACCTCACATCTTCCACAAGATTTGCTCAAATGGATCATACATTTAAGTGTAAAACATACAGCTCTAAAACTTTTAGAGAAAAATATAGGAGAAACCATTTGAGACCTACAGCTTGATAAAGAGTTCTTAGACATGACACCGTAAAAGCATAATCCATTTAAAAAAAAAAAGGACTTTTGCTCTGCCAAAAAAACCCTCAAGAAGATGAAAAGACAAGCTAAGAGACTGGGAGAAAATATTTGCAAACCACATAGCTAACAAAGTACTCATATTTAGAATCTATAAAGAGCTCTTGAAATTCAACAACAACAAAAATTCATTCAGAAACTCCACAAAAGACATGACATTTATTTCACTGAAGAGGATATACAGATAGCAAAATCACATGTGAAAAGATGTTCAGTATCATCAGCCATTGCTGCTGCTGCTGCTAAGTCACTTCAGTCGTGTCCGACTCTGTGCGACCCCAGAGACAGCAGCCCACCAGGCTTCCCCATCCCCGGGATTCTCCAGGCAAGAACACTGGAGTGGGTTGCCATTTCCTTCTCCAATGCATGAAACTGAAAAGTGAAAGTGAAGTTGTGTCCGACCCTCAGTGAACCCATGGACTGCAGCCTACCAGGCTCCTCCATCCATGGGATTTGCCAGGCAAGACATTAGAGAAGTGCAAATTAAAATCACAATGTGATATTAGTACACATCTATCCAAATGACTAAAATGAAAAATTTTAATGACACAAAATGCTGGCAAGCAGGTAGAGAAAGTGGATTACCCATTCATGACTGGTAGGAATGTGAAATGGTGCAGACACTCTGGCAGTCTCCTACAAAACTAAAATGCAATTACCATACACCTCACAATTACACTCTTGGAAATCATCCTAGGGAAATGAAAACTTGTATTCATGCAGAAACTTGTACACAAATATTAATATTTATAGCCACTTGATTTGTAATAGCCTCAAACTGGAAACAACTCAGATGTTTTTCAATGAGTGAATACTTAAATAAACTATGGGCAATCATGTTATGGCCTGCTACTCCAAATAATACAAATGGCAATATAAGCATAGGGTGCTTTGGGAGCACAGAGGAGTGCCTAGCCCAACCTGGGAGAAGGTATAGAAGAGGGCAGGGAGGGCTTCCAGGAGGATGTAACATCTGGTCTTGGGCTTGAAATGTAAACAAGAGTTGTTGTTCAGTCACTCAATCATGTTAGACTCTGCAGTCCCGTGGACTGCAGCACAACAGGCTTATCTGTCCTTCACCATCTCCTGGAGCTTGCTCAAACTCATATCCATTGAGTCAGTGATGCCATCCAATCATCTCATCCTCTGTCATCCCCTTCTCCTCCTACCTTCAATCTTTCCCAGCATCAAGGTCTTTTCCAGTGAGTCAGTTCTTTGCATCAGGTGGCCAGAGTACTGGAGCTTCCGCTTCAGCATCAATCCTTCCAATGAATATTCAGGAATGATTTCCTTTAGGATTGACTGGTTTGATCTCTTTGAGGGCCAAGGGACTTTGAAGAATTTTCCCTAACACCACAGCTCAAAAAGCATCAATTCTTCAGTGTTCAGCCTTCTTTATGGTCCAACACTCACATCCATAAATGACTAATGGAAAAACCATAGCTTTGACTAGATGGACCTTTGACAGCAAAGTGATGCCCCTCCTTTTTAATATGCTGTCTAGGTTTGTCATAGCTTTTCCTCCAAGGAACTAGTGTCTTTTAATTTCATGGATACAGTCACCAACTGCAATGATTTTGGAATCCATTTCTATTGTCTCCCCATCTATTTGCCATGAAGTGATGGGACTGGATACCATGATCTTTGTTTTTCCAATGTTGAGTTTTCAGCCAGCTTTTTCACTCTACTCTTTCATCTTCATTAAGAGGCTCTTTAGTTCCTCTTCACTTTCTGCTGTAAGGGTGGTGTCATCTGCATATCTGAGGTTATTGATATTTCTCCTGGCAATCTTGATTCTGGCTTGTGCTTCATCCTGCCTGGCATTCTGCATGATATACTCTGCATATTAGTTAAATAAGCAGGGTGACAATATACAGCTTTGATGTACACCTTTGTCAATTTTGAACCAGTCTGTCGTTCCATGTCTGGTTTTAACTGTTGCTTTTTGGCCTTCATACAGCTTTCTCAAAGGCAGGTAAGGTGGTCTGCTATTTCATCTCTTTAAGAATGTTCCACAGTTTATGTGATCCACACAGTCAAAGGCTTTAGAGTAGTCAATGAAGCAGATGTTTTTCTGGAATTCTCTTGCTTTTTCTATGATCCAGTGGATGTTGGCAATTTGATCTCTGGTTCCTCTGCCTTTTCTAAATTCAACTTGAACAGCTGGAAGTTCTTGGTTCATGTACTGTGGAAGCCTGGCTTGGAGAATTTTGAGCATTACTTTACTAGCATGTGAGATGAGTGCAATTGTGCAGTAGTTTGAACATTCTCTGACATTGTGCATCTTTGGGATTGGAATGAAAACTTACGTTTTCCAGTCCTGTGGCCACTGCTGAGTTTTCCAAATTTGCTGGCATATTGAGTGCAGCACTTTAACAGCATCATCTTTTAGGATTTGAAATAGTTCAACTGTCATTCCATCACCTCCACCAGCTTTGTTCGTAGTGATGCTTTCTAACGCCCACTTGACTTTGCACTCCAAGATGTCTGGCTTTAGGTGAGTGATCACACCATCGTGGTTATCTGGGTCAGTAAGATCTTTTCTGTACAGTTCTTCTGTGTATTCTTGCCACCTCTTCTTAATATCTCCTGCTTCTGTTACGTTCACACTGTTTCTGTCCATTATTGTGCCCATCTTTACATGAAATGTTCCCTTGGTATCTCTAATTTTCTTGAAGAGATCTCAGTCTTTCCCATTCTATTGTTTTCCTCTATTTCTTTACATTGATCACTTAGGAAGGCTGTCTTATCTCTCCTTGCTATTCTTCAGAAGTCTGCATTCAGATCAATATATGTTTCCTTTTCTCCTTTCCCTTTCACTTCTCTTTTCTCAGCTATTTGTAAGGCTTCCTCAGACAACCATTTTGCCTTTTTGTATTTCTTTTTCTTGGGGATGGTTTTGATCACCACCTCCTATACAATGTTACAAACCTCCATCCATAGTTCTTCAGGCACTCTGTCTATCAGATCTAATCCCTTGTATCTATTTGTCACTTGCACTGTATAATCATAAGGGATATGATTTAGGTCATACCTGAATGGTCTAGTGGTTTTCCCTACTTTCTTCAATTTAAGTCTGAATTTTGCAATATGGAGTTGATGATCTGAGCCACAGTCAGCTCCCGGTCTTGTTTTTGCAACTGTATAGAGTTTCTCCATCTTTGACTGCAAAGAATATAATCAATCTGATTTCGGTATTGACCATCTGTTCATGTCTATGTGTAGAGTCTTCTCTTGTGTTGTTGGAAAAAGCATGTTTGCTATGACCAGTGCTTTCTCTTTGCAAAACTCTGTTAGCCTTTGCCCTGCTTCACTTTGTATTCCAAGCCCAAACTTGCCAGTTACTCCAAGTATCTCTTGACTTCCTACTTTTGCGTTACAGTTCCCTAAGATGAGAAGGACATCTTTTTTTGGTGTTAGTTCTAGAAGGTCTTGTAGGTCTTCATAGAACAATTCAACTTCAGCTTCTTCAGTATTAGTAGTTGGGGCATAGACTTGAATTACTGTGATTTGAATGGTTTGCCTTGGAAATGAACAGAGAGAATGCTGTTATTTTTGAGATTGCGCCCAAGTTTTGCATTTCAGACTCTTTTGTTGACTATGAGGGCTACTCCATTTCTTCTAAGGTATTCTTGCCCACAGTAGTAGATATAACTGTCATATGAATTAAATTCACCCATTCCAGTCCAGATAATCACGATGGTGTGATCCCTCACCTAGAGCTAGACATCCTGTAATGTGAAGTCAAGTGGGCCTCAGGAAGCATCACTATGAACAAAGCTAGTGGAGGTGATGGAATTCCAGTGGAGCTATTTCAAATCCTGAAAGATGATGCTGTGAAAGTGCTGCACTCAATATGCCAGCAAATTTGGGAAATTCAGCAGTGGCCACAGGACTGGAAAAGGTCAGTTTTCATTCCAACCCCAAAGAAAAGCAATGCCAAAGAATACTCAAACTACCACACAATTGCACTCATCTCACACGCTAGTACAGCAATGCTCAAAATTCTCCAAGCCAGGCTTCAGCAATATGTGAACTGTGAACTTCCAGATATTCAAGCTGGTTTTAGAAAAGGCAGAGGAACCAGAGATCAAATTGCCAACATCCGCTGGATCATCAAAAAAGCAAGAGAGTTCCAGAAAAACATCTATTTCTGCTTTATTGACAATGCAAAAGCCTTTGACTGTGTGGATCACAATCAACTGTGGAAAATTCTGAAAGAGATGGGAATACCAGACCACCTGACCTGCCTCTTGAGAAACTTGTATGCAGGTCAGGAAGCAACAGTTAGAACTGGACATGGAACAACAGACTGGTTCCAAATAGGAAAAGGAGTGCGTCAAGGCTGTATATTGTCACCCTGCTTATTTAACTTATATGCAGAGTACATCATGAGAAACGCTGGACTGGAAGAAACACAAGCTGGAGTCAAGATTGCCAGGAGAAATATCAATAACCTCAGATATGCAGATGACACCACCCTTATGGCAGAAAGTGAAGAAGAACTAAAGAGCCTCTTGATGAAAGTGAAAGAGGAGAATGAACAAGTTGGCTTAAAGCTCAACATTCAGAAAACTAAGCTCATGGCATCCAGTCCCATCACTTCATGGCAAATAGATGGGGAAACAGTGGAAACAGTGGCTGACTTTATTTTTCTGGGCTCCCAAATCACTGCAGCCATGAAATTAAAAGATGCTTACTCCTTGGAAGGAAAGTTATGACCAACCTAGACAGCATATTAAAAAGCAGAGACATTACTTTGCCAACAAAGGTCCAGACGTCTAGTCAAGGCTATGGTTTTTCCAGCAGTCATGTATGGATGTTAGAGTTGGACTATGAAGAAAGCTGAGCGCCGAAGAATTGATGCTTTTGAACTGTGGTGTTGGAGAAGACTCTTGAGAGTCCTTTGGACTACAAAGAGATCCAACCAGTCCACCCTTAAGGAGATAAGTCCTGGGTGTTCATTGGAAGGGCTGATGTTGAAGCTGAAACTCCAATACTTTGGCCACCTGACGTGAAGAGCTGACTCATTTTAAAAGACCCTGATACTTGGAAAGATTGATGGCAGGAGGAGAAGGGGATGACAGAGGATGAGATTTTTGGATGGCATTACCGATTTGATGGACATGGGTTTGGGTGTACTCTGGACAGGGAGGCCTGGCATCCTGCGGTTCATGGGGTCACAAAGAGCCAGACACAACTGAGCAACTGAACTGAACTAAGCCCATCTTAGTTCACTGATTCCTAAAATGTTGATGTTTACTCTTGCCATCTGCTGTTTGACCACTTCAAATTTACCTTGATTCATGGACCTAATATTCCGGATTCCTATGCAATACTGTTCTTTACAGTATCAGACTTTACTTTTATCACCAGACACATCCACAACTGGGTTTTGTTACCTCTTTGGCTTAGCCTTTACATTCCTTCTGGAACTATTTCTCCTCTCTTCTCCAGTAGCATATTGGGCACCTACCAACCTGGGAAGTTCATCTTTCAATGTCATATCTTTGTGCCTCTTCATACCATTCATGGGCTTCTCAAGGCAAGAATACTGAAGTGGTTTGCCATTCCCTTCTCCAGTGGACCACATTTTTGTCGGAACTCTCCACCATGACCTGTCTGTCTTGGGTGGCCCTACATAGCATGGCTCATAGATTCATTGAGTTAGACAATAGTTAGCTAGATCAAAAATGGGGGAAGGGTATTCCAGATACAGTATTATGTGCAAAGGCATGGAGTCTTAAGAGAGCCCTGTGTACTTGAGGGCCTGTAGATGGTAACTTGACATGGTTAGAGCCCAGTGTGGACCAGCATGAGATGAGACTGCAGATGCCAGGAGAAAAGCCCTTGGGTCTCTAGGCTAAGTAGCCTCTCAAATAGTCAGAGCCACTGAAGAGTTTTCACTGAAAGAGAGTCAGATCTGTTTCTGAGAGCTCTCTATCAGTCACTGGAGAGGGTAGATTGGAGGGGTGATGAGACTGGCAGCTGAGAGACCAATGTGGAGGCTGTTCCAGAGATGATTGCTGAATTCTAGTGAAGTGTTCATTGTTCACTCTAAAATGATGAAGGGTGTAGATAAAGAGGTGTTTAAGTGGCATAATCCATTGCAAATGGAGACCAGTTCCTGAGCACACAGAAGACCTCTTTCCAACTGTCCTCTCCTCTGCCTTGGCCACGGCACTCTGCCCACTGGCTCCCACCCCACTGTGTTCCTTCTCCTCACCTCTGTGTTTCTGAGCTTGGGATGTCCAGCACTGTAGGTAGAGGTGATCACCTTCTAGATTACTCCAAACCAACACAATGATGCATAAACCAGAGGGAAGTTTATTTCTTTCTCGTGGTGGGGCCATAACTTTGCTCTGGTGCTTCTCAGGCAGAAACACCCCTGGGGAAGCTGATTTGGAGAACAGGCACCCAGAACAAAGGTATTCTTGAATTTCATTTAGAGAATGGCAAAGCCTACAGCAGTGTCATCATACAGAGAGTACCAGCTTGTAATTTACACAGGCCTAAGTTCTGAGCCCAACCATGCCACAATCCTTAGCTGTGAAACTTTGAACAGATTTCTTAACTTCTCTGAGCCTATGTCTTCAGTTCCGAAATGGCAATGGTGATTGAACAATAAGACTGTTCTGAAAAATAAAAGAAATAATGAAAAGTGCCCAGTTCATGCCACATATGCCATTTGTGTCCATTGTTTTTCATTGTCTCAAATGAACACTGCCTCAGAAGACAATCTTCTCCCAGTAGATACTGGAATATTAATGTCCTCCAGAAACTGCAGTTCTTTTGCTTAGGCAAGGCTGGACAAACCTAGATGGAATCTTCTTCTCTGACATTCTTTTTAAAAAACCAGTTCTTGAATGCTTCATTATCTCATGTCAGACATGTTACAACAGCATGAAGACAACAGAAACTTTTCTGGCTACTGACTGTGCTCGGGAGACACATACATCCCATCGGCAATGTCCCAGCATCCATTTGCCTTGATGGGCGGTTACTTCTGCAGGTGTACATCCACTGTGTACTGATTTTTCCTGGTTTCAGTGTCCAAAGGTGACCTTTTCCCACCCTTATCCCTAGAGTCTTGGGCCCAAAGCTCCGCATACACTGACCACCTCTGAATGGGATCAACTAGAGCTCTGTGTTTTATAGCTTCAAGGCCCCCTTTCAGAATAAGCTCTGCTGGCACCACAAATGGGAAAGAAGCTGCAGCCCTTTGGTTGTGGAGCAGCTGGGACGGGTCAGTGAGTTTGGGTCAAGATTTGTGAAACTGTGTCCTGAGAAGCAGGCTGCCAGCTTCCCTTCCTGATTTTCTTCATTTAAGAAATGCATGGAAGAATCAGTCTGAGGAGATACCTAATAGAAAATACAACTGGCAGCCATCCCTGGCTCTGACTCACTGTGCACACTCCCGCAATTGTTACCATGGTTTCAAGGCTGAAGTTTTCTCCGCTCTGCCCCCCTGCCCCTTCTGCTGTTCATTCGTCACTCTGCTCCCACAGATTCCTCCACAGTCGGCCTCCACAGACTGGTGCAGACTTAACCCCGTATAGAGGCTAGCTTTTCTGTTGTTTGTTTTACAAATAACATTCACTGCCTTTTTTCTTGAATTAAAAAAAGAATACATGCCAATTCATATAAACAGAATATAATTTAAACAGAAAAAAAAGAAAGCTAGCCATAAACTTACATCCCAAGACTAACATTTAAGATGCCTGTGATGCATACTGCATAGTTGAGATTGTACATGATTTTATCAGTCCTAAAGCGCTTTTGACCTATGCCCATCATTTTCTCCTTTGAACTACTGGCCTCTAGGCACTGTTTCGGGCAAATTCAGCCACTTACACAGGCTTATTATTGTTGTTGCTGTTATCTGCTGGAACACACAGAACTCTCACAATGTTTCAGACACCAAGCATTTGCAGATACATCAGCCATTTAACGCTGGCTCTTCACTGGGGTCTGAACTTTGCCTCATTCCCACTCTTAAGACTGCCATAGCCAGTGGTCACAGGAAAGGCTGTCCCCTATGAAAAACCAGAAGTAAAGGTGTCCTCTTGGCCTCCTGGCTGTAGATGAACTGTTGAACATGAGGCCATACTATTATTGTCAATCTGCCTCATCTCCAGCAGGACTTTGAAAATCAATACATAAGTGGGATCCACCTCAGAAGTGAGGGACCAATTATCTCCTCAGCTCTGGATGTGTTTCCCACAGTTGATCACTACCAATCCAAACCAAGGAGTGCCTAAACTGTGCCTGTTCAGAAATGACAGCAGTAAAACAGGGGGCTGCCTGTAATGCATGAGTTCGGGGTGGCAGTCTCAGAAATACCTGATCGCTGGCAAGTAGCATCTGAAGTCCCACAAGACTCGATTCAAAAACTAAGCTCTGAGCTGGAGGACCATTCTGGCTGGCATGGGCAAGCTGAGAGAGCTATCTCATGAAGTGGAGGAAAAGCCCTGATCTTACAAAAATTGGGAGAAGAGGGGTTGTGGACAAGGGTAAAAAGTTTGAGGATGTAAATTCAAAACTCATTCACCTTAAGCTAACACTCCACAAGCAAGTCATTGTTTTATGTGCTTTACAAACTTGTTTCATTCTCTTTACATCCCATAAAGGTAAAGTCAAGTCGCTCAGTCGTGTCTGACTCGACCCCATGGACTGTAGCCTACCAGGCTCCTCCCTCCATGGGATTCTCCAGGCAAGAGTACTGGAGTGGGTTGCCATTTCCTTCTCCAGGGGATCTTCCCAACCCAGGGATCGAACCCAGGTCTCCTGCATTCCAGGCAGACGGTTTAACTTCTCAGCCACCAGGGAAGCTTACATTTCCTTCTCTAGGAAGGAACCTGGACCCAGGGATTGAACCTGTGTCTCCTACATGCAGGCAGATTCTTAACCATTTTGAGCCACCAGGGAAGCTGCACAGGTACTAACTACAGCAAATATTTAACAGTAGTAGTGTTAGTCGCTGGAGAAGGACATGGCAACCCACTCGTGTTCTTGCCTGGAGAATCCCAGGGACAGAGGAGCCTAGTAGGAGGCCGTCTATGGGGTCGCACAGAGTCGGACACGACTGAAGCGACTTAGCAGCAGCAGCAGCAGCAGTGTTAGTCGCTCAGTTGTGTCCGCCTCTGCCCATCATTTTCTCCTTTGAACTACTTGAGGCACTGCTTTGGGCAAATTCAGCCACTTATACAGCCTCGCTACAAGCTGTAAAATAACTAAAAGCGAAAACCTAAAACGAAGGGCAGGCCGGTGTGCATGAGTGCGCGAAACGGGTAGGCGGCCGCCGAGGTTCTTCCGGCTATGCCTTTGTCTAATTGCCCCGCGTGATTGGCTGGAACCCCGCGCCGAGGGACTGCGGAGGCGCCCCCCAACCCCCACCCCTCCGGCTTCCATTACGCACGCGTGGAGGAAGCGGGTAGGGCAGTTGGGGAAAGGGCGCAAAGAAGGGCGTGTGAAAGAAGCCGCAAAAAGCACAGAGGCGTAACTCCCCCTGCCCCGCCCAACCTTTGGCTCCGCCCCTCTTCCCCGGTCCGCGCTTCAGCCCCATTGGCCCAAGAGTCAAAGGACCGGGCCTGCCCCAAGATATGCCTGCTTCCGGAGCCACGGTAAGGATGGCCAATTGCGATGCCGCTTTCTGGCATATGTTTAGGACACACCGGTGGGGCCTGAAGGGGCTTTGTGCGGCAACCTAAGCAGTTGAGAGTTCAACGGCAGATTTTGGAAATGCCCCCGAAAGGAAAAAGCGGTTCTGGAAAAGGGGGAAAAGGTAGAAACCAAGAAGAAATGGGGTTGGGTGAGGAGCAAGGCGGAGGGAGCAGACCGCCGGGGTCCGGGGCGGAGGCAGCGCGTTGCCAGTGACTAGAGGACTGACCAGGAAGTGATGTTAGAAACAATCAATACAGACTTCAGTTTTGATTTAAAAGCATGGGGATTAGATGGTGGATAGAAGAGGAGAAAGGATTACAAGAAAGTTTGATTTTGTTAGTTTCTTCCGAATGGGCAAAACTTGGGAGTGAGGCTGTCATGAAGGATCCATTAGTTAGGTAAAGCTACAGGGTAGTGAAATTTGGGAAAAAAGAGGTAGAGCAGTTAGTTGACTTTGAGAAGGAGAAGGGACATCTTAAGCTTGACGTCACAGAGATGAAGATAGATGTGGTGGTAAAAAGTGGAAGGCAAGAGTAGTTTTTAAAACAGCAGGACAAGTACTGAGTAGGGGTCTTGAGGACAGTGTTAAGCGTTTGGAAGAGTCATTGGGGTGGTAAGAGGGGATGAAACACTTAAAAAAGGACTGCCCTTAGGACTGAGAGCTTAAGATTGAAGGCTATGAATTTGTATAGGACACAATCTGCTCAGTCATGATTTACTTAGTACCATATAACTGGCACAATACAGGATTGAGACGAGCTAAGTATAACCTGTAGCCAAGGTTGAGGTTTTGTTGGACAATGATAATAGAAGGAAAGCAACACAAGGGAATTACGAATGCCACTAGGGACACAGTTCAGATGATCAAGCATGGGATCCAGACTGGGAAGGGAAGGAGAAGTTTGATAGCATAGGAGAGCAACACAAGGGAATTACGAATGCCACTAGGGACACAGTTCAGATGATCAAGCATGGGATCCAGACTGGGAAGGGAAGGAGAAGTTTGATAGCATAGGAGAACATAGGAGGATAAAGGAACTGAATGGGGGGAAGGAGGAGGTGGTTCTGTGACATTAAAGAACCTGTGTTGTGGGAGTGAGGCATGAGAAGGCTGGAAGAACAGAAAGTTGTAGCCAGAGATTGAATTAGTTGTGAGTGGCACAGTTTCATCACGTGCCCCTGGGAACAGGTGGCCTGGAGTAAAAGGCATGGGTATTTGGGAGGGAGGTCTAGAAATGTGAGGTTAGACTGTTGGATGGTTCCTCTGAATAGATAGTGAAGTCACCCAAGATTAGGGCAGTAATGAGGATGGAAAGGAAGCCTGAAGTTGCTGCCAGAGTTCTCAGTCAGAGGGAGTGAAGGGGCATTCAGACGATGATAGCATCCATTGGGGCAGGGGGTGGGATGACCAGAAGGCATCTTTGTTCTAGAGAAAATAAGTTTAGTGTAATAAAACTCCTTTGGCAGTAACATTTTCTTAGGCATTTGGTGGTTGGCATTTTCGATATTCAGTTTTGTGGAACATTTATTGAACAACTTTTGGGTGCTCGGCATTGGGGTTCCTAAGACAGGATGGAGTCTCCTGAATAAAATTTCAATGCGTCCCTATTACTTCTAGGATAAATTCCAAGTTCCTTAATGGAGCCCAAAGGCCCTCATGCCCTAACCCTCAGCCACCTCCCCTGGGTTCCTCTCACAGCACTCCCACTTCAGATTTGGCTTCGTCCCTAGTTTCCCCCCACATACTACACTGTTCCCCTACCCTGGAATTCTCCTCACCATTGTCCTGTCTTTGCCTGTTCAGCTCCTACTCATCCAGGAAACCTTCTTTAACTGGCTAAAATGTACCTCTGTGCTTCCACAGCCCCCTATTTATACAGCATAGCTCATTCTCCTGAAATGATCTTTCACATGATTTTACATAACGATATTCCCGAGTAGTATATGAGCCCCCTGAAGGAATGTATTATGCCATTTGGGCTTGTTCATCTTTGTATCTCCAGTGTCTGGAACTTAGTTACTTAGGAAATGTTTGTGAACTGAACACTTAAACCAACAATAGTTCTTAGGAACATCAGCCTCTAACAGTAAATATGCTGCCATCAAAACAGAAACTGGCATAGTAGCAAAACGACACAGTAATAAAATGTAAAATGTGTTAATCTGAATATTGATAACTTCTTAGGAAGGTTATCAGTAGGCAATGTCATTGACTCCAGGAGTTTGGACATGAATGTATTCTTTACCCAAATATGGGTGGTAGGAAATTTGATCTTTATTTAAAATATATTCTTGGACATTTTACCTACTATAATTGTGAGTATCCAAGTACATAGCTGCCGTGCTTATTAGAAATCTCACAAGAGCTCCAGGGTTTGCTCTTAGAAGGCAGGATTTCAAACTGGGTCTAGAGAAACCAGGCCAGGTTTTTGGTGCTCCCATTCAACTATTAGCACACTCACTTGTGTATTCATTTTCCGTGAAGGGTTTTTGTAGGGCACAAATTTCTTGTTTTAAGAGGTATGTTACAGGTTAATTTAGCTTGATGTAAAGTGTCTGCAGAGTTCCCTTTTGAAGCTTGGTGCTGTGATGGAAGTATCAACTCCTATTGTGTTGAATAATAAGGTGAAAGTGTAGTTTAAATGAGTACTTGTCATCTCTTCTCTAAAGGAAAAGCAGCCTCTGGGAGTGAGAGTTCTGAGAAGAAGGCTCAGGGTCCCAAAGGTGGTGGGAATGCAGTAAAGGTGAGTTACTCTCCTTTTTTTTTTTCATTTTAAATATAAATAACATATACATCTGTTATTTTGGTACACATAAAAGGAAAAGACAGCATGCTTAACTCATCCTAAGGCTAGCCTAATACTGACAGAAGATCAAGATAACACAAAAGTGGTGCTCACTTCGGCAGCACATATACTAAAATTGGAATGATACAGAGAAGATTAGCATGGCCCCTGTGCAAGGATGACACGCAAATTCGTGAAGCGTTCCATATTTTTCAATGTATGGCAAAACCAATACAGTATTGTAAAGTAAAAAAAAATAAAAAAGTTAAAAAAGATAACACAAAAGTGGAAAATAATAGATCACTCACTTATGAAAAGTAATTCCTTTTAAATATTTCTTAAATGTTTTCTCAGACATCCAGAAATTCTTCATACTCTAGTATTTTTCCTTAAAATATATTAAGTCTTTGCAAGTAAGTGAATGAGTTATTTCTCAGAATGAAATACTACTTGACAAAACCAAGAGCTGAGATGAGCAGGCAAAGGCATGGGTCTCATTAGACAGCTTCCCCACTGGTGAGCTATAAGCCAGAG